>NC_137054.1:35789321-35934321 GCF_032717465.1 Coenobita brevimanus
TATATATATACAAACCTTTCAACATTGAAAAAACATATAAATAATGCATTTTATTTACCTTTAGTGCTTCGTAGGGTATCCTTTACGCTTCTTCACGTACCTGAGACGTCTTGGAAGTGAAAGGGCGAAGTTCCTGAGGTGCTGGAGAGGTATTTTGTCCCAGGAGTCATGAATGGCGGCTTCCAGTTTAGGCAGAGAGCTCACGTCCTTCCCTTGGAGATTCTTCTTTACGAGGTACCAGAGGTTTTCTATCGGGTTGAGGTCTGGGCTATTTCCTGGCCAGTCTTTCATGAATGATACCTTGCAGTCACGAAGCCAATTGGTGACCGATTTGGCCTTATGAGCAGCTGCACTGTCCTGCTGAAACACTCATGCACCTGTGAGCTCAAAGGACTCTGGTAAATGATCACACAGAAACTCCAGATAAACATCCTGATTTACTCTGCAGTTCTTGGGAGGCACAACAAGCTTCCCCAAACCTTTACCAGAAAAACATACCATGAGGGAATTAGGATGTTTAACTGTGCTTTCCACGTAAACGTGGGTCAAGCAGGTCACTACCTTTGTGCCGGTACACACGTGCTCCTCGGTTACAGGTAACACTAAACTTTGCCTCATCAGACCACAACACTGACAACCATTGCTCCTCACCCCAGTTAAGGTATTTGCTAGCAAAGGCAAGCCCACGAAGTCGCTGGTAACGAGTGAGAAGAGGCTTTCTCACAGGCCTGTGACTTGTGTAACCAAGTTCATGGAACCTTCGAGACACTGTGTGCACAGAAACCTCACCAAACACTTCCGGGTTGCTCTCCTTCATTTTCCTTCCACTCACACGAAGATTAGACTCCATTGCACGTTTTAAAACATTAACAGACCTCGGGGAAGTTTTCCTGGGCCTACCAGACCGCGGTTTCTTTGTGGGAACGTCACCACCATTTTTCACTCGATAACGGGTGCACCACCTACGCACTGTCGATCGAGCCACGCCAACTAATTCACTGATTTCCTTCGTTTGGTGGCATGCCTCCTTTAGAGCAAAGATCAGGGATATGTTTTCACTCAATAGTTCATGGGTACTGTAGGTGCCATAACAATGTGGCGAAAGCCAAAACACTGCAGGACACTCGGTAAAAAATGCCGCAAAAAGAGAGGGAGACGCGGCAGAGTTCCTCTCTCTCAGGCAGCCCGTAGGCAACTGAGGCAGGAAACAACCAGCGCGTAGGAAGGCCTCAGGCTAACGTGACATCATGCTAGCACCGAAAACTTCTGGCTCAATTTTTACTACCAAAAACGGGCGATACTTTTTTGGCAACAAGTATTGCGCGCCCGGCCATAGGCGCTCAATACTTCTGACAAGCACTGTACATATATATATATATATATATATATATATATATATATATATATATACAATTTTTTTTTTTCGGCCCTCCTTTCCCTAAGTTTCATGACACACATGATATACTCCCTCACATATATATATATATATATATATATATATATATATATATATACATATTTTCCCCTCCTTCCCCAAACATTCCCTCAACATATGATACAATATTTTCCACGAACACTTGTGGCACGTATCACAAACATTTTAGAAGAGAATCATAAATTTCAACAATTGTTTTAAAAAGGTACAGTACCTGTCCACTGACATCTGTGGTTGCCCGGCGTTGCAAGGTACAGTACCTGTCCACTGACGTCCCTTGTTCCTTGGCATCGTTACCTTTCCCAAGACACCTGCCGCTAAAGTACCGCACACCTACGCTACACACCTAAATGAACACTTGCGGCACAGTTCACATATTTTATATAAAGTATAATTTATCACTAAATGACAGACCATGGTACAGTACCTGTTCAATGACGTCACTTGTTCCTTGCCATCGTTACCTTTCACAGCACACCTGTTGCTAAAGTACCGCTCACCTACGCTACGCACCTAAACGAACACTCGTGGCACAGTTCACGTTTATTTTACATGAAGTATAACTTATCACTAAATGTCAGACCATGGTACAGTACCTGTTCAATGACGTCCCTCGTTCCTTGGCATCGTCTCCTTTCACAGCACACCCGCCGCTAAAGTATCGCTCACCTATGCTATGCACTTAAACAAACACTTGCGGCACAGTTCATGTATATTTTACATAAAGTATAAATTATCACTAAATGTCAGACCAAGTACAGTACCTGTTCAATGACGTCTGTCGTTCCTAGGCGTCCCTATTCCTGAGGACTCCTCCCGCTAAGATATTGCTAACCTACGCTACGCACCATAATTTATGCCGTCACGAGGATACTTGGCACATTTCACTTACACTTCATAGAATATCATATACAAATACATGACTACCACAATCATTCCACCCTAACCTCTGCAATTATTCCCTTCCTTACTACGGTTCAACGTGACTGTGATGCCGCATCCTTCACCGGGAGAGTACTATGCAACTTTATTGTATTGATACACACCACACTCCTTCACGAACACCCGCAGCATGTTTGACGTATATTTCACACAATTCCATATGCATTTTCACTATCAGAATCACAATAATTCCATCCCTAAACACCTCTAATTCTCCCTTCCCAACTATAAAAACTGTATGTGATGCCTGCCCCATTCCACACTATGGTTTATGGTGTCCATAACACTAACTAGTTCCATAATTTCACCAAGCCAGCTACAATATCTTTCACACAAAAGACAGTTTAGGCATTGGCTTCATTATATACGTATATGTAATCATGCAATAGGGCCTTGGGGAGGGCTAAAGGCGAAACCCCGTCACAGTGAACACGCATATCGCCTCTAATCCTAACGATTGATAATGGCCACAATTCCTTTTTGTGACATATATCAATGTTCCATCAACAATATCACATACAAATATGCTCACAAATAGTGGATTATCACACTGAGTCCATAGGGGCTTCAGCTCAGGCAGGAGGGGAAGAATTAGTAGGAGTTTAAAGGAACAGGACACGCGACGCAACCTCACCGCCTGGCTGCTTGGAAGAGACTGAGGTTTATTGCTACATGCTAGGCCTCGTGAGGCAGCTCTGTGTTGCCAATGCCTTACCATAGGAAATCGCTGCACTCACTACGACGCTTCAAAAAATGATGCAAATTGGCCAGAAACTTAATTTTTGGCGAATTTTTTTGTGCTTAGGAACGCGATTCACGTGACTGATCATCTTTAGATCAATCCACATGGAATGCGAATTGCATGACTGTGCCAGAGAGGGTTAAGTTAATGCAGCGACGATGTTTGATAAATATATTATTATTACTGTTATTATTATTATTATCAATATTATAATTTTTATTATTACTATTAATATTATTATTATTATTATTATTATTATTATCAATATTATTATTATTATCAATATTATTATTATTATCATTATTATTATTATTTTTATATTATTATTATTATTATTATTATTATTATTATTATTATCATCATCATTAATATATCCAGTAACAATAACTGAGCTTACCAAGAAATGCATGAGAATTGGCAAGCTGCCACAATATGTGGACCACTCTGCTTTTCTTACACTATTAAAACCTCTTCTGCAACAACAAAAACATTTTTACAGTAACAACGATGCTAACAGTCCCACATACACCAATAACTTGTCTAACCATCTCAGTAATTCTGTTCATGGTTATATTACACTATGCAATGTCCTTTGTAACTTGGCTTAAAACTGCCATATTTCCATCTAGAATAATGAGTTTATCTTATCCCAAAGCATCCTATCGACATATGAGTACATCACAACGTTTTGTCACAGCTAGACCCATCGACGTACCAGTACGTTGGGCAATTGCAAGGTTCATAATTTGCACAATTTTCAATTTTTGCGCATGATTTTTTATATGTATACATGGGACACCTTCCTGTACAAGATGCCAGGCAGGGACAATGCCTTACCCTGCATGACCTCCACCCCCTTACGCCTTTGTCTCGGCAATTCACCTGTTACCAGTGACCTGGCCAATAAAGATATTCAGGGCCAGAGTGATTCCCCAATCGATGACAATGTGGAGGACAAAGTTTACGTAGCATTAGAGGAAGAAACAGTCAGAAATGATGATCAGATAATGTCGCCAAAAAAGGTCAGGTATGTTATGTGTTAGTGAGTGAAACAATGCTTTTATTGCATATATTACTGTTTGAAAACCAATAGACTCTTGTACTACATATAAATTCGTACCAACAAATAAATAAATACCGTTTATGAGTGGTGTGGAATAGTTACCCTCCCATAGGACTCTTTTTCTTTGGAGCCAGCTTGATAGAAAACCCAGAAACGTAAGGAGTACCGCTACCTGTATCGAGTATTTTAAACCTCAGGTTAGCGATTTCTTTATGAATTTTTGATGTTTCTCACCAAAAACGGAAGTTTGAGCCAAAAAGTTTTTTTTTCAAAATTGGTCGGGATTGGGGGGAGTTAGTGGTGGAAAATCGGTTGGGACGGGGTGAGTTAACACAGCATTGAGGTAATCACAGGTTAATGAGGTGGAAATAATGTAGTCTTTCTACTGTCATATGCTACTTTGCCACATAAAATAAGACCAACGACAACACAACCAAATTGCTCAAATCACAATATTTCTGAAGTTAATTACTGACACAAGCAAGTCATCATTCATTTAACAACCATAAGTCTCCTCCCATTAAATGGATAAAATTGCTTTGTTGCATCTTAAATAAATAAAAAAAAATACCAACATTTCCAAGGGAATGACCGATTGTCTACATGCAGCATCAGTGCACCAATATGATTCTGTGTAAACTGTCATAATTAATGAACATACTAAAACACAAACTCTTAAAATTTGCATTTGACCCTCTAAATCCCTTTACAGTGCTTAAAAAAAAAAAATTGAAGGTGTTTGACATTATTAACCCACCACGTGCCATCTATTTTTAGCCCTATGAGTCACCTCCGTGCTGGCCATTATTTGACCTTTTTTTTTTATTGGCTAAAATGATAGATTTTGATGTGAAAACAACGAATTTCACCATTAAAATGCTCACGGAAGCTCGGAAATGGGTTTTATTGAGTCCTGCATACTCGTATACAGGTATAGCCGCTCTCTCATGCTCACCACATAGGTGAGAGAAAGCTGTTTTCTGTGTAAGGTATACTCAGGTATTTATGCTGGGAAGGTATAGCAATGTTCAATACACCTATCTGATTACTTATTACTTCATCATCTATCACAGTTTGCATATGTTTCCCACTGTGAATGCATTATCTTACACTTACTTGAAGATAATGTAGTTACAGTACCTCAAAAAAGTATCCGAGCACATTTGTGAGGAAACAAACTGAAAACTGAACGAAAGATCTGCAAGACGACTGTGGCCTTGCCACAAGTGCTGGCAAGGTGCTGGTAGCCCTGAGGACTCCAGTTGCCATTGATATATTTATACTGTTATCATTGGTATTTTCGATAGCTGACAGGCTAATTATTCTCATACATGTGTATTATTATTATTTAACCCTCTTCAGTACCGATACGCATTTTGTGGTGATCTATTTTTCCTACCTCATGACGATTTTATTCAGAGAGAGAGAGAGAGAGAGAGAGAGAATACGCGACGTCTCGGCATAGAAGGGGTTAATGGTGAATGAATGACCACACTAGTCTTCTCTTTGACTATTCATTGATTCAGTATAGGTCACTATTTGCCTATCACCTCCGTATATCATAGGTAACTGACCTAACGACAGTAACTGTTACGCCCAAAGTAGATTGGTTGCATGATAAACAGCACATCATTGTAATACAGCCTGAGAGACTCCATGATAACCCATGACATGTTTTGTAGGCGTTTTACTAACGAAAACACACATATTTTTGTGTGATAGGCTGCAGGTGAATACAGGTCACACACATAGGACGGCATGCACTAAATGCGTGACATTATTTTATTAGTATTTGGTATAGCCACCTCCAGCCTCTATTACACTGTTCAGCCTCCTTGGCATGGATGTCACGACCTCCTGAGTCAGCTGCTGTCCCTCTACACCTTGAAGGTATTCCCAGGCTTCAGACATACTGGCAATGAGAGTGGCACGGCTACAGTGATGAATGTCAGGCATGTTTGCAGTCATGGCTGCCCAGATGTGCTTGATAGGATTGAGGTCCGGGGATCGAGGAGGATGTGGTAGAACTGTAATTTCAGGGTGTTGTTGGAACCACCCCTTAACAGCCCGACAGGTGTGAATGGGGCTGTTATCATGAAGGAGATAGAATTCTTCACCCTCATCAAATAACATTGCCCTCACAGAAGGAAGTAGGGTCTCCTCCAATATCTCCACATATCTCGCACCTGTGAATCAACCAACACCCACATCAACAAGCTCTCCAACACCGCCCACATGCATCCACCCAAATACCCCGGCAGTGATGCATCCGCTTCTCCCATCGGCCACAACATAATCTACCTCGTATCTGAAAGCAAAATGGGTCGAATATCATATGTGACTAAAATGTTACTTCGCCTTCAACGACGTGGGCATTGACTAGACAATAAATCATGGGACATATATGCTTGCACTGGATGAGACATAATGATCAATAATACCTTATATTCCTGGGTCTCCAAACAAAATGAGGTCGAAGTGGTTCGGATGAAAACGTTTTTTCATCACAGAACACAACCAGGTCCCAGAAGTCAGGTGACATGTCGGCATAATTTAGTGCAAATTCCATTCGCTGCTCCATGTGAACATCTGTCAATTCGGGCTTGGTTGCTGGTTTACGGCCGTGTAAGCCAGTGCTGTGGAGTCGGTTGCGAATTGTTTCATCACTACAACGTAGACTAAACTCAGCCCGAATACTGGGAGCTGTGCGAAATGGATCCACACGTATGGCAGCAAGTATGGCCTAGATTGGATGGAGAAGATACGATAACTAATGATTATAAATTGCATTATAATAGTTTTTCGTATCGCCCAGGTCGTATCTTACATAAAATACGTCCTTCATTAAGTAGTATATAAACCATGTCTATAGTTCTTAGCATCAGCATGTGTATTATAATCGCAAACCTCATCCTGCTGTGTAGATGTGCAGCTTGGACGACCACCCCGAGGTCGGTTGTCTGTCTCGCCAGTTTCCTCATATCGGGTCGGTTGTCTGTCTCGCCAGTTTCCTCATATCGCCGTATCCAGAAAGCAACGGTTTGTTTCGAAACACCAACCTGTCTGGCAACGTCAGCATTGTTGTAGCCCTCCATGTGAAGAAAGATTATACGTTGTCATGTTTCATGTTAAGTCTCCATGGTGAATGGCGATTCCAGGTAGGAGGATTACTACTTCGACTTGGACACACTTCAGTGGAGATAATTGAACAGTAACTAGTGCCGTAATGGGACTGCTACACTGGGAGGCTACAGAATGACACTGGTTCGTTCATTGCAATCACTGTCAGTTCATATATCCGTGTATGGCAACTCAGACTTCGTTTGTTTAAAGGATGATTTATAGAATAGGTTATGCTAAATATGGCTGCCTAATACTGTTACTGATAATGTTTTATATGTTATGATGTAACATTCTTGCCGTATTTTTGTAACCTTACACACACTGAGCAAGTGATATTACAAACCATTATTAGCAACCTTGGATGTCGACTACATGCTAATCAACCTTGCCGAAACCGCCTGCATGATCCACAACTTACGTTTTCGGAACTATCTACCCTCGAGTGAGGATACTTTTTTGAGGTACTGTACAACCTGACTTCATTATATACAGTCCTGGCACTTACAAGAAGGCATTTACAACTTGACTTCACTATATAGTCATTACACTTACAAGAAAATATTTACAACTTACATTTACGTGAAAATATTTACAAAATGCCATCACTATGTACAGCACTGGGTGAGGCACACAGGCAGAGTGAGGCACAGTGAGCGTGAGGGAGGGAGCGAGTGAGTTTATGGCCTTGACAGCCTGGGGGATGGTAAAGGAACAGTTACCATACATGCCTGCCGAGTTTTACCCGCGAATCTTGAAAAATGCGGTCACAGTGAATTTTTTTATTTTTAACCATTTTAAAACAGCACTGGCTGGCGGCGGATTAACCCAAGTAAGAAAATTGTGCAAGTTTCAAGCTAATTGGTGAGAAAATGAAGGAATGGAGCCAAGTTGTAAACGTGTTTGGTAGAAAGAAGAAAGAACCGGGGGAAAGGCAGTAGCTATCCATACTAAATGATGTGGAAACATAATCGCCTCGATTTTATCCCAACATGGCTGCCCTCTTAAGAGCCACCTTCCTTTTTGTAGCTTTGGCTGGTGGGCCCTTATTTGGCCCGGTTCTCCTACGGGAAGTAAATCATCACAAACAAACCTAATCGCAGTGGAAGGGTCACCACAGTAGTCACCACCACCACCAATGCTGCCAGGCGCATCAGCAATAATACTTTCTTTTTATCTAACGGCCGTGATAATAAAAGCCAAATAGCCATGCGGAAGGTAAACCTCTAATTATGACGGAAATCATATGAGGCGTCGATTATTATTTTTTTTAACTGTCCTTTATTCCATATTACAAAATGCAGTTCGTAAAGGTATAGAGATGACAGATAATATTACATCTCCTTCACATGCTTCAGAAGTTATCGTCCAGGATTAGGGGTTTGGCTTCCCCCTTGAATGAAGATACAGTAAAGCACAATGCCATAAGATAAAAATAAATTACCATTACAAAAACTGCCGATACATAGAGCCTATGACTTCCATAATTACCATCGCCAGTATATCAATATTTCTTTCAACAACCCGAGGACGTCATATACAATAATGGCCCAATACTGGTTTTCCTGTACATCAAGTATTGGCCCCATACATCCAGATTCTACTGTTAGTAATGGGCCAATGTAAATCCATTATCTGTTTGCACCCCGGCCCATTAACGGCCATGTATCGGTCTGATTATGGGCCAGTTATTGCCTTCCATTATGATTCTAATATCCGATATAAATAAGATTTAAATTCATGCCTTAATTTTTCATGGAGCTCACCCAGATTTCATCAATTTACCAAGACCATATGATGTTCAGACAAGCTCTCCTTATTTCCTGTACTAGTGTCAAGCCATGAAAATCTGAAACGAGAGAGTTTAAATTACTTAGAAGGGCCTATATATATATATATATATATATATATATATATATATATATATATATATATATGTGTGTGTTTTTACGCTCCACTCTGCTGTATAATTATGTGGTTCTGGGTGAGTGTAAATTAAATGCCTCATTAACATAGCCTGCCTTTTACAGTTTTTTTTTTTTTTCCACTCAGCTCAATGGCAGTATAAGACAATAATGGGGCTCTAACTACATCCTGTCTATCTTCGATCGTGACTGTCAGCATAGTCTAATGCATTAGATTTTGTTATAACGCATTATTCAAGAGAGAAAGATGCCAATCTAAGTAGAAACAGCATAGCAGAGACTGAAGCAAACAGTTCCATAAAATAATAATAAAATACATAATTGCTTTTGGAATATTCTGCCATTCCAAATATTGACATTTTATCGTTCCTATATGTAAGAATATGGTCTGTGATAAATGGTATTTAACTTTGTGCATGATACTGGGTTCTGATAGTACCTTTACAAGATTAATAACACAATATTTATATCAAATAAGCATATAGTTACTAATATATAGTCGCTGAACAAAAATGAAAACAGGAAATATCTCCTTTCAAGCCCATAAAAGTAAGATGTTTTGGTGGTCAAGTGAATACAAGAATGAGTGGCTCAATGTGATGATGCAGGTTCGAATCCCGGACAGTGTAATTTTTATATATGTTTTTTTATTATAATTTTTAAAGAAACCGTCTTTATGCTTATATTACACAAAAGTGTATACAGGTTAGCCATATCCATTGATTTCAGTGTTTGGTTTTCACTGCTGCCTGATATTGATAATCATATATTGTGCCAATAAAGATCCATTTCCTTAAAATTCAATATCTTGAAGCATGTACTGGGCCAGTATGGAACAAGATCATCCATGCCAATACTCCCTGGTAATGTAAATCGTGCACTGGGCCGATACAAATCCATTTCCTGCATTCCATAATCCGTTATAAACATAATGAATCCAATATTTTCCAGAATCGGAAATCATATGTTTGTGGGGCTGTTACTAGATTTTGTTCATCTTAGCCAAAATTATGTCGTCATCGAGCTGAAGAAATATAATAACCATACGGGTATTCCTAGAACTCCCAAGACTCTTGCCACCACATTCACCAGCATTCGTAATGTATATGTGTATGTGCACTTCATAACAACCACAACCACGGCAAATCACCCACACAACCAACCTTAACAGACACATTATATTTCCACCAAAATTGCCGTCACCACAAACACTCCATACATGCGACAATATAATAACAGTAATTTCTATTCATCATTACACCCATTATTTTCACAAATACTGCGCCCACAGCAATGACAATAACCCCTGTGCCCCATTACTACTAATATGATTTTATTTATCATTTCATTCCTGCTTATGGTAGATGATTTTACTCAGATCTGATGACTCTATTTCGTGAGTTTTTCAAGTACGCCTATGCATTTTCTAATTTAACCGTTTCAGAGCGGCAACGCCATTTTAGTTTTATTTCAGTACCTCCAAACGATTTCATTCAGTTTAGGATGGATCTGTCGAATCGAGCGAGCTAATGAAGACTGTATTTAATCTCTGAAGTTCGAAGCGTTTACCATACTGAATAGGGTATAATTGTCGTCAGGTAGCAAGACTAAAATGAAAAATACTTCAACTGAATGAAGTATTTATATCTTCCAAATGTCACACGATTATATGTGTCCTACAGCACCATCATATGTTTTAAAAGTTACTTCATTATTGTAGCTGCCACATGATTTTATTCATGTCTGAAGGGTTCAAAACTCGTGTACCCTTTAGTATGATCATGCATATGTATTTATAAGGTCACATGCCAAGGTCAGGTTAAGCATTTTTTTTTTTTAATCCAATTTAAACTAAAGTTGGCAAGAGTTCAGAAGGCAAGGACGAAGGTATAGGATTTTAAAAACAGTCACTGGTCAAGGTCACGGAGAAAGGTCAATGGTCAGGGTCACAAGGCAAGGACAATAATGGGTCTCAACATAGCCATCATGTATGGTTATAGTTTTTATTCGAGGAACACAAGATTTTGCATTTTAGAAGATGCTTTCTCCCACTCTTGGCAAGGTGGAACCCCCGATGACCAACACCAACGGGCGGAGAAAAGGGAGGCTGTGACACAGCTTAGTTACCGGTATTTCTTTTTACCCTAAGCACATGAAACTTTGCAGTGTCCTTTACTAAGGCTACGTTTGGACTGGGTAAGACCCAAAAAGATCACCCTTCAGGTTGATGGTGGCTAGGGGTTCTGGTCAAAGCTACGCACGGGGGGGGAGGGGTGTCCTTAAGGAAGACAACGCCATAGATTTTCCATAGGGACATGTGTCATTGTACAGCAGTAAACTTCACCTGGATCAGAGTTTATACTTTGCGGAACCCTCTAGGTTCACCACTCCACCCCCTCTGTAAATAATTACTTCATTCTTCTTATAGAATTGCGGGGATGAATGCAACTAACAAAGTTGTCTCTTTTTTGAGGGAGGGAGGGTTTACAAGAAATCATACTTCTTATCACTCAGTGTAGAGCCAGACGAAGATGGCAGTTTATCATGTGGGTGGATGATGGGTGCTGTAACTTACCAGTAGGAATTACTCCCATGTACTGAAATTGTAATCTTACTACTTTGTTTTATTCATGATACTGCAACTCATGTTCGAACTCAGGAAAAACATCAGGTTGTTATTGCTGTTGTTGTTGTTTCTTTTTGTTGAGGCCCCATGCTCATCTGGATGTGAATCTAGTGGTTTAAAGGCTCAAGTTACCCTTCTCTTGCAACCCAACATCATCCTGTTGCGGGATTCGGGAGAACTGAGGGACGTATGTATAAATGGGCAACAGTTGTCAGGCTATATCGGTGACAACACAGGAAGGCATCTTCCCAAACATCACCATGGTGGTGAGAAATATAATGATACCCTGTGTTGCGAATATAAATGGAGAATATCAATGAGGCACCTTACTGATCTCCACCTCTGTGTAAAAATTCGCCATCTCGCTTAAGTGTAAAGGCCAGTGTGATGTTGTGTAATAATATCTTGTTCAGCCTCAATAATTTTTATCATAGAGCCCAGCTCATCCCAGCATTTCTTTCTGCTTCCACACCTTTAGTACGATGCCGCCTTTTATACTTTGTTCCTATTACTACCAGACGATATTATTCGGCATAAAAGAGACCCACTGTACTGAAGAGGTCTTAGTGTATTTCAACTAACACTGGCAGCGTGCTCTCAGTAGTAAAACCTACAATCCTTCATATGGTATCTAACTTAACAACCATAGCAGAAGTGTGGTTTCAATAATTAGCCACTGCACGAGGAGGGACTGCTGGACCTCAGGGAGTGGGCTGTCTCATCTGTGCTGAGAATCGGATAGAAAGGAGAAATTCATTCACTCATTTCTTACGCCATCGAAAACATCAAAAAGGTGAGCCAATGTAGCTAAAAGTCCTGAAGGTAAAACATTCTGTATTAAAATAAATAAATAAATAAAATAAACGGAACAATACTGGAGGTGATAAAGTGCATAGATCGTTCACCGCCACAAATGCGACAAATGAATAGCCAAGGGACTGCCCACTGGCATACTGATTTTGGCCATGTTTCATAAACGTGCGTGACCCCGCCAAACCCATCTTTCACAGAATTTAGTCGACCACAGCTTGGGGGATATAGTTATATATATTCTTGTTGGTTAGGTGGAGTCGGATATATAGGTTAGAAGAGTTCTTAGCTTGATTATTAGGTTGGTCTTGCTTGGTTGGCGTACTGAATGAAAGCCAGTGATATGTAGTAGTTTCCATATGTATTTGCAATAAACGCGTGCGTGACTTCAACATATTTTTTTTCCTTATTTGGTCATCCACAGGTTAGGCAGATGATTACATTATCCTCAGGTAAGAATGAAAGACATAATATCGAGTTTAGAGTTTCTGCTTCTCCTATTCACTCATCTGTGATGTAGTTGTCTGTAATAATTGGGGCATAACACTAAAGTTGTCCTGATCATGATTGTATTTGGCTGGTGGATTGACCGAAGGTTGAAGAACAGGAAAGAAAAAGCCTATCCCGGAGAAGTTTTTTTGTTGCCTGGAAACCCCCTCCCTCGTCCTCAACGGATGCAACATAAAAACAATAGTACTGTATTTCCTTTCGGAGAGTTTCAAAATATCAGTTATATACTTGGGAGTGTCCATGCAAAACAATTATCTTAATTTTTTTTTAAATATTTTCAATAATTATATACATCCATCTCATCATCAATCTAAGCCTTTCCTCCCGTGTCTTCATCCACCCTTTCATCTCAGTCTGTCTATATTCACCTTCGCCATCCTGGCTTTCTGCTTATTGTCTTCTTTTAACATTGTCGTTTCCCAGATTTCACGTACCTTACTTTTCTCCCTTTTTATCACCTCGTCCCTCTACCTCCACTTATTTGAAAACCTCTTTAGCAATCGTTTCTCAACATTCTCTTCGTTCCCTTCTTATCCTCATACTTCACCATCTTCCTACATTAATAAATATGTTTTAGGTTAATACTCTCTTATCTGATTTTATCTGTCTGTCCGTGTGTGTGTGTGTGTGTGTGTGTGTGTGTGTGTGTGTGTGTGTGTGTGTGTGTGCAGGATTGTATGGATTATCGAGTTGTGGAGAGAGAGAGAGAGAGAGAGAGAGAGAGAGAGAGAGAGAGAGACAGACAGACAGACAGACAGACAGACAGACAGACAGAGACGAGATTAGGAAAAATGAAAAATAGACTAATATAATTATGTATATATATATATATATATATATATATATATATATATATATATATATATATATATATATAATATACAGATAGATAGATAGATATATTGTGGTAGGTGTGGGCGCCCATCATCCACTCACACTGTGTGGGGATGCCTTATGGTCTCAACCCAGGAAACCATTTACTACGCTGGGTGGTAACCATATAACCGGGGTTTTTGGCCGGATAAGTGTCCCCCAGATTCCTCTATCTAAAATCACGTTATCATGACAGACGTTTCGAAAAGCCCAGGACCCCAGCCAATTGAGAAGATTCGCATTGAATGTAAAAGGTGTGAATGAGGAGAGTAAGAGGGAGGAAGTGGTGGATGTGTTCAAGAGTGCGAGATATGCCGTGATGGCATTGTGTGAAACAAAGATGAAAGTGTGTGAAGTGAATGAGCGGGAAGGTGTGAAATGTGTAAGTTCGGGCATGAATGGGTGAGGAATTTGCAAGGAAGGAGTTGCTTTGTTGATGAATGAGGTGTGCCATAGTGGAATGAGAGATTACAAATGTGTCAGCTCGAGATGTATGTACGTCAAGTTCAAGTTTGAGAAGGTGAGTGTGACTGATTGTCGATGTTGGGAATGGTTGCTGATACGAGGGCCGTGAGAGGACGATGTTGTGGTCTGTCCGATCATACGATTGTGGTAGGCAAGATCAAGCAGAGAATAGTGAGGTGGACCAGGAGAGAGAGGAGCAGTCAGGGAGAAGGACTGAAGGTTGAAAAACTGAGGATCAAAGAAATGGCAGATTAATACAGGACCAAAGCAGAAGAGGAGTTGGAATCAGTGAATTGGCACGAAATGAATCTGGACAGCCTGTGGAATACATAAAGGGAATGCTTAGTTAGGAATGCTAAAGCGGTGTGTGGTGTGGCAAGAGTAACGGCAAAGAAGAAAGGTATGGCATGGTGGGATGAAGAGGTTAAGAGAGAGGTGAATGAAAAGAAGTGGCTAGAGTGGTTACAGAACAGGGGTTCATTTGAAATAAGAAATGAATATACTGTGAGCAAGAAGCACGTTAAGAGACTAGTGAGGTGGAAAAAGGAGGTAAATGATCTACGAAGAAAAATGAATGTAAATTACTCTGAAAATAAGAAGTTATTCTGGAAAGGGTGCGGAAATGTAGAGGTGACAGCCGAAAGAAATGTGAAAGTGTGATGGATAAAAGTGGTAGATTATTAACCCATGGATATGAAGTAAGGACCAGATGGAAAGCATATTTTGAAAGTCTGATGAATGGGAAGAGAGAGAACAGAGCGGCTGTAAGCGTGATTGGTTTGGGGGGTTTGCAGAGAAGGAAGGCAGTGCCAGTTAACGTGTCACTCGCACAGGTGAAGAACGCCGTGATGCGGCTGAAACATGGGAATGCAGCTGAGGTTGATGAGGTGTATGCAGAGATGATTAACTGTAGTGGAGAGAGCGAAATGAAGTGCTTGTTGAAGATAATTTAGAAGACGGCATGGATGAGTAAAACAGTGCCAGCAGAATGATAAAAGGATGCGATTGTACCCCTGTACAAAAATAAAGGTGAGCCAAGAGAGTGCAACAATTATCGTGGCATAGGTTTATTGAGTGTTGTAGGGAACGTATATGGAAGAACAATTATAGAGAAAGTAAGAGAGAGATCAGAAATCCTAGTTAGTGATGAACAGGGTGGTTTTAGGAGTGACAGTGAGACAGATAGTTAAGAAGGTTTGTGAAGAGGACTATAAGGTTTTCATGGCATTCATGAATCTGGAGAAAGCATACGACAAAATAGGCAGAGAAAGATTGTGGAAGGTTTTGCGCATGTACGGTGTTGAAGGTAAGCTGCTAGGTGCCGTCAAGAGTCTGTGATGATTGTGAGGCATGTGTAAGGGTAAATGGGCAGCTAAGTGGATGGTTCACGAATAATGTGGGCGTGCGACAAGGTTGTGTGATGTCCCCATGGTTATTCAATATATATATATATATATATATATATATATATATATATATATATATATATATATATATATATATATATATATATATATATATATATATATGGAGGGAGTGTTAAGAGAAGTAAAAACACGAGTAATCGACAGAGGGATGGCTTTGGTAATGGAGAGTGTTGGATGGAATATCCCAAATTTGTTGAATGCTAATGATGCAGTGCTGCTTGCAAATACCGGACAAGAACTTGGTAGACTAGTGCAGAGTTTTGTTATGTCTGTGAACGTCGTGCCTTGAGAGTAAATGTAAAAAGAATAAAGTGATGGTTATCGAGAGAGAAGGTGACTCTCACTGTGATGTTACAGTGAATAGAAAGTGACTGGAATTGGTAGAAGAGGTAAAATACCTGGCGAAAGTGGTGGAAGAGAAAGGAATATGTGCAAAAGAAGCGGAAAGTAGAGTGACACAAGGAAGCAAAGTAGTTGGTGCAATGAAGGCCTTGATAAATAACAGAGAGTGTTGCAGCTGCTCGAGGCTTACACGAAGGAACGTTAGTACCAACCTTAACAAATGGATGTGAGACTATGGTGTGACATGAAAATAAAAAATCAAGAGTAAGAGCAGTGGAGATGGGACTGCTGAGGAATGTATGTGGAGTACAGGGAGTGGATAGGATACGAAATACTGTGATTCGTACAAGATGCGGAGTGAGGAAGTCTGTGGACGCCAGAATCGAAGAGAGTGTACTGAGATGGTATGGTCATGTGAAGAGAATGGATAACAATAGAGTGGTGAAAAAGGTATATCAGAGCGAATTTGAAGGAGGAAGGAGGCGAGGTAGACCAAGGAGAAGGTGGAGGGATATGGTGGATGAGTGTGTGAGGAAGAGAGGTTTGGATCAGTGGCGTGTCCAGGATTTTTGCCAGGGGGGGCAGACACTTGGAATATTTCCTCAAAATATTTGTCACCACAAATTCTCCTAGCTTTGATGTCTTATGTCATCAGAACTAAATTTACATCATTACTGTCGCATTTGTTCCAATGTCTTAAAGAAAAACTATCTTTTCCCCACGTATTCACAGCTTTCTTGGAGTAATTCTAAGTAAATAGCAAATAATACTTTCAGAGGAGAGTATGTCAAAACACTTAGTACATAATGTTACCAGAGGTCTCCTTTTTCATGAGAGCAAAAGGAAACTATCTATCTATCTATTGCCAGACGCCATAATCCCGTAAGAGGTGGCCATTTGACTTTGAGTTATTTGTTTTACGGGGAGGGGCACTAACCCTCCACCAACCCACTTGTTGACACGTACGGAGCACTTATGGTTTGGTTATATGGTTACCACCCAGCGTTGTAAATGGTCTCTTGGCTTACAGGAAACCATTTGGTTTGTCAAGCAATGTAAAGCCACCTGGAAAGGAAAGAAAAGCAATAAGGAGTGAAAGGAAAGGTGGGAGAAATAGGAAGAGATGAGGGCAGGCACAGAAAAAGAATCACTAGCAATAAATTAGAAGGCACTGGAGTTTCCACAGCAAAGACATCTCCTTGTCACTAGTATCGTTGTTCATCATGGTCACTCTTGTAGATGGTATTATTATCGATATATGCGTGCTAACTTCAGTCCGTTCTACCTCAAAACATTTTTTTTTTCTCGGTACCACAAATTCCTTGTGCACTTTTAGTACTGAAAAAAGCACTGTCACACTATGCTCTTAGCGCATCATTTACCTGCTGGCTTTATCTCTCTGTACATATAAGGAAGTACAGCAGCTATTTTGCCTAATAACCGACGAAATTATGATGAAATATACCACACATCGGCACAGCACCTACGTTACGAGAGGCAATGGCGTCCATACTATCTGTTCATATTCGGAAATAAACCCTGTATTTTGATTGGCTGCTGGAAGAAAAATGGCAGAATGGATAAGCCGATGAGGACCCAAGATCTGGCGTGAGTGTCCCGAACACACACTTTCCCACATTCGTGATACTATTGCTATTTTTCTATTTTCCTTTGCGGTTCTCTCTCTCTCTCTCTCTCTCTCTCTCTCTCTCTCTCTTCACTTAGCACATATGTGTAAATTAAAATTTGCTGGCGCACCCATCCCCAGTCTGGTATTCTGTTTTGTACTACTGCTGTGGTGGTAGCCAAGAGAAATTCTGTTTTCCACTATTCATTCTTTTACTTTGATTCTCACTGGCTCAAGCATCAGGGGTGGTGCATACGTCAAGACTGACTTAAATTAATACATCTGGTGGAATAAACCTCTCTTAATCCTTGACTCAGCGACCACTCGACCTGCCCCGCTCAGCAGGAAATGATTTTCACATCACCTGTACTGTACTGTACTGTACTGTATAGAAAGGATTTTTCCATTAAGGAAAAAAAAAAGAAAAACGGAGTAAAGCTAATCATCTTGAAAATTCTTACCTAGAAAAGTGGGGGGGGGGGGGGAAGACACTCTGTCCCCCAAACTCCAGAAAGTGTGGGGGGGGGAACATTTCCCCCGTTCCCCACCCAAACGAGGCCCCTGGCGCACATATTTATATTTGCTTACCATCTAAAATATAGCCTGAGGTGATCAAAGTGGCTTCATGCAGTCTTCAAAAATTCTGCTTGTTTCAGCTGCTTATAACAATAATTGTGCAGTGTTTGTTTGCAACTGGCCACAGGGTGAGAGGATATGGCTGCAGGGTGAGAGGATGTGACTGACGGTACAGGAAGGCCATTTTTACACCTCATCAGGATTCAAGTGCAAAACATCATTAGAGCTGTAATATTAACCACATAATCTAAGGTAATAGGGGAAGTTGTTAAGTTATAACTGATCATTTTTTCTCAATGGTTTTATAATATTTAGTCTAGTTTTCAGTTTCAAAGGAAATTATTGTTCCCAGATAAATGTTTTTGGAAACAGATAATGATGTTTAATATACCAGTGGTAAAATTAGGAAAACTGTATTGTCATACAAGAACTATGCCGAAAATCCCTTGCAGCATTTCCCCAAAATTTTCTCAGGGGAGGCAAATTGCCCCCCATGCCCCCCATGCCCCCAAAGTGGCTTCGTGTATGGTTTGGATGTCGGTGAGGCGAGGGGTCTAACAAGAGATTGAGCTGGCTCCGTGAATGTTGTGAGAAGAAGTGCATGATCAGGGATTTGACACCTCTTATTAATGGGACAGTGTTCGGACTGACTCGAACAGATACGAGTATGTGAAGCTGCAGAATGTGGTGACAGTTTTTTGGCGTATCAGATAGGCCTAGGATTCCTCCGTGGGCTTGAATGGAAGCGTGGCCAATTGGACTGGGCAGACTTTGGCTATCTGGATTGTGCTATTATTCGTTCTGCCCTAGGGTGGGAAGGGAGGTCCGGATGATATATATATAGATAGCTAGATATAGATATAGATACACACACACACACACACACACACACACACAGAAGAGCCTAACTGCCTGATCGGGCTACTCAGCACATGCCCAAGTTACAACCGTCTTTGGACCATACTTCACTTTGGAAAAAGTGTTTGCACATCCCTAAATGAGATCCGCATCTGAAGAGCTATGATCACCACCACCACCATCATTACATTTACTATCAACACAATCCCCACCACCAGAGCTACCACCGCCACCACAACCACCATTATCATCATTATCACAGCTAGCTTCACCATACAACTACCAGCATCACCACCATCATCATCACAGTTACTACCATCAGCATAAAAGTTACCACCACCTTCACCAGCACAGCTACCACCATCACCATCATCATCATCATCATCATCACAACCATAACTACCACCATGATCATCATTACAGCTTCCATCACTACCACAGCTACTATGACCACCATAAGCATCACAATTACCAACATCACCACCATCATCATCAGTTATCACTACCCTCATCATCACAGCTACCATCACCACCTCCATCATCACAACTATCATCACCACCATAACAGCTACCACTACTGTCATCACAGCTACAACCACCAACACCACCATAGCTACCACCAGTACAGCTTCCACCACATTCTAATGAATAACATTGTTTGTTCGTAGCATTAATGAAGAAACAGACACTGAACTGTTGAAATACGGGTCTCTCTCTCTCTCTCTCTCTCTCTCTCTCTCCAGAGATGTCTGAAAATCCATAGCAATGCTCAGCCGCATCTTCCACGTACGAGTATTGTAACAAAAATGGGAACAATTATTATCAGAGCCAAAACATCCCTTCAAAAACGGTCAGACTGTAACTGGCCAATCTAGGACCGAATTCCAGCCATCCTGCCAAGTTTCATCAATATTCTTTTTTCTAGTTTTGGCTGAAACACACACACACACACACACACACACACACACACACACACACACACACACACACACACACACACACACACACACACACACACACATACACACAGGACCATAGCAGAATAGATACAGGGTCGTCCATAAATAATGGTCCAGTAGAAACTAGCTTAAGGGTATCCCATGTGTTGGTAGGTCGCCTTATTTCCTGGGTAAGGGACTGGGTGCTGCACTGGGGGTTGCAACTGAATAAAGTATGCAACATCTACAGATACCGCTGACTGAGCCTCCGCATCACACGAACTGAGAAATCGCCCAGCGGATTGAAAGCAGTGTGATATATTCTCTCTCTCTCTCTCTCTCTCTCTCTCTCTCTAGATGCATAGATTGATACTGTAGACAGATTTATACAGATATAATTATATAGCGTATAGATAGATAGATAGATAGATAGGTAGGTAGGTAGGTAGGTAGGTAGGTAGATAGATAGATAGATAGATAGATATAGTACATAGATATAGATATAGATATAGATAGATAGATATCTACCTATCTATCTATCTATCTGTCTATCTGTCTATATACAGAGAGAGAGAGAGAGAGAGAGAGAGAGAGAGAGAGATGTAGTCGTTATATTGTTTTTCTAGAGGTAAATCCTGTTACCATGGCGGGGATTGGTTGTATGCAGGGCCAACCGCAGCCTGTCCCCTTTTCTTTTCTATTTCCATTTTTTTTAGTCCTTCCCAGGCTAATTGTATATGAGGCTGGGATTTTTTTTTTATTATGTAAGACATCTAGAGTGAATTGAGGTATACAAAGTAGGCAGAGATTGTGGTTAAGAGTTCTTTTACAGCACCTCAGAATCCAGTCAGTGCGTACTGTGTATATTCACTGGGATGCTTCAGTGTTTTCTAACACAAGGTTGCCGAAGCAACCCGTGAATATCAAATTCAGAAATAATTGCTCAGAAAGTGAGACTGAATAAGGAGGATAGATGGCAAACTGTTTTGTGGGGTCATTTATACCCTCTCTGGCAGTCACAGATGACATAAGGGGAGCGGCTAACTTTTCGATATGTGATCGCCACCGTAGCCTGAGGATTTTTTTTTATTTATTTTTTTTTTTTGGTGCATGGAAGAAGGAACCAAATGCTAGAAGCTAGCACAATTGTTCGCTACAAAAACTTAAATCAAAATATCGGAGACCTACAGTATATTCAACAGCCGTTCATTTAGAAATTCCTGGACATATTGCGTTTAAAACACTGGAGGTCATAGGCAGTAGGATATACAGCCACAGGAAGGAAGTTCCAGAGCTGGGCTATTGCACTGGAGAGTTCGACAGAAAAGGAATAAGAATTTGCTGCTAGATGGGTGTTGTGCACCTGCCGTAGTGGTGGAAGGATGCAACAGACAGTTCAGAGGAGCAGTGACCAATGAATGAACGATAGAAAGCAGATAAAAGATTCAACAGTGAGGCGAAAAGACAGAGGTTGAAAAGAGCCAATAAGGCGAGGGAAGTTAATGAGCCTTTGACTCCACCTTATTAAGAAGAGCTGGATGTGGGGAACCTCCCCACATTAGAGAGGTGTACTATACATAGGGACAAATAAAACCTCTGTGTAAAGTCAACAACTGTGCACGGGTAAAGAAAGCACGGAGTTGGCTGAGCACACCCAATCTTTTGGAAGCGGACTGTACAAGAGAGGTAATATGTTCTTTTCAAGATAAATCCCGAGAGAATGACAAGAACATTCGGGGAGCTGAATGCTAATCACCCGCCAAAATATGTTGTTGGCTAAGGTACAAGCAACCAACAAGCCTAATATGAAGAAAATTCGCAAAAACTCTACGAAATTCAGTCACCACGTTTCACAAGGAGGCAATCCATGTTTAAAAATATATGGCTGCTGGCATTCAGTCATCTTCGATCAAATTCTAACCAAAAGTAATAGGCTTCTGCACAGCCACATCATTTCTATTTCCTGAAGGTTTAGTGAAAATTGGTTGACAAGTTATCGAGATATCTTGGCAACAAATACACAAACACACACACACACTGACAAAAACTATATCACCCCGCCTTGCTAAGGGCAGGCGATGAAAATATGGCAGTAGGCATTCCGTTGTCTTTGATTAAATTCTCACCAAAAAGTAGTAGGCTTCTGCACACCACATAGTTGCAATTTCCTGAGGATTTGGTAAAAATTCGTCTTCAGCTTTTCGAGATATTTTGACAACATATACATACTCACACACACAAACACTGACAAAAACAACGTCGTCTCGCCTTGCTAAATGAGGGCGATAGTGGAACCCGGAGCATGTTCAATGATGATGTAACACTGAGATGGATATTGTTGAAAACTAGATGATACTGCTGCAATTTTTATCAGTATCTAGCACAATCCTGCATTACAATATATAAAATTCCTGGCACGGATTAAAGAGAACTGACTCATGATGTTTAGGGTAGTTTATGTCCTCTCTGATGTTCGTAGATGAGAAGAGTGTAGTATTTTATTTTTTATATATAAGACCTCTGGAGTCAATTTATCTGAAAATTAACCCTAACATTCCCAGGGTCCTGTGACTCTATTTCAGCCAATGAATACTGTCTGACACTGAGTGGACTAGAAAACTAGAGTTATCCTGACCATGAGACGGTACTGGAGAAAAGAAGCCGATTTATTTCTGCCCCCTCTGACCTTCACAGATAGTGTAATGGTGGCTACTTTCTTCATCGTACAAAACTGATAGAGTGGTGAAGGAGATACAACCATACTTACAAATTCGATCAAGAATACACGTAAAGAAGCCGACCTGTTTCGTAAGGCTAGGTTTATATTGTTCGTTCTTTGTAAATGAAGTTAGGGTCTTTATTCTTCATTCGGAACCGATGGAGCTGCCTGATGGTAACGATTGTGCATAGAACTTGGTGAAAATTACAGAAAATATGGAAAAAGAAGGCACACAAACTCACTCGTTTATATAGACACACAATTTTTCATTCATAGAAAAGAAAATATAAGAACAATCGGACAATTATTTACAGTTGCAGGATGACCATCACTGTACTCCCAAATGCAACACATCAAAGAGTCATACGTCTGCTGAAAAACTCTAGGAAATCTAATCACCAGAAAATATTAAGACGTTAAAAAACAGAAGTGATGGAACATGAAGTGAATTTGATATCCTTGACTGTATGATATTCCAAAGGTACGGCAGTTGGAGAAATTTTATGCCTTTCAATTACAGCGTCTTCCTCTCTATTTAGTCTATTTACTCCTTATTTTCTTACATCCTAAACCATTGTAGTTTTTTCATCTCCTTGTTTACCTCTTTTGGGTCAACCGATGCCAAGACTAGTAATACGTATGAATAGAACAGATTTACTAAGAATCTCACTCTCACTGGACAGGCTGCTTGAAAGTACTCCCACGTTTGTGCTTTCCTTTAATGTGTTTCCTGAACCTGCCTCGTCCAATCCCTTTAGCGATAACTTGAGCTGGAATATGATAATATAACCACCTTCACTGAACTACTGAGCCGAACTGCGCTGTCAAGAATACAATAAGAGTTAAGTTTCTCTCAATACATTGTTGCAATAATGGGATACAATGTAAAAGGAATGTGCAAAACCGTGATAATTATAATGGCATCTCATAGTGAAGGATATTGTTCGTTATTGTCTTGAAAAACGAAGTGATGGGACTGACACTGGCATATCCTTCTGATACATACGATTTGTCAAAAAAAAAAAAAAAAATCGTGAAAGGAGTAAGAGCAATGATATGAACCCTCTAAGGGTTTCTTCAGCTGAAAAAAATAATAAATGCCTAGAATTTTGAGTTGGGTCAGGCTGTCGAGGCTGATGTCATGGAAAGGGCTGTCACTTAAAGGTGCAGGTTCCCTGAATATCCTTAAGCGGCTGAGCATTCACCAGGGCTTCCTGGTACTCCTAAAATACAGCGCACTCGGGATAGGCAGACAGTTAGAGAAACAAAATAGTGTAGCTCATTCAGACGCTAAGTAACGAGGAGTAAAAGTGACTGATGTAAAGTGAAATGGTGTAGTGGTATCAGTGCTTGACTTTTTATCTAGAAGTCTCAGGTTCGATTCCCGGTTGGGAACGTAAATAGCATTTGTACACACGCGTGTAATGTGTGTCTCTCCAACATAAAAAGACGCTCATGTTTTGGCTGGGATAGATTAAACCTGCTCTGTCACTTGCCGAGTTGCGTGGGGTTGAGCAATAATCCTGATGTGATGTGACTGAAATATATCCTCCTATAATGGATTTATCTGGTTCATATAAATGGATTTACCTGGTTCATTCAGGCAGCTCAGCTTTTACCACGCCATTGTATAGTGAAATCGGTGCCTGATGATTATCTAGAAGTCCCGGGTTCCCGGTCAGGAGCGTAAAAAAAATTTGTACACACGGGTGTAAAGTGTATCTCTCCAACATATAATGATGCTCGTGTTGTGGCTGGGATAGATTAAAACTGCTCTGTCACTTGCCGACTTGCGTGGGGCTGAACAATACTCCTGATGTGTTGTTACTGAAATAATTATAGCCTCCCATAATGGATTTACCTGGTTCATAAAAAAATTCAGGAAGCTTAGCTTTTATTACGCCATGGTGTAATGGTATCAGTGCCTGACTGTTATCTAGAAATTTTGGGTTCAATTCCTGGTCAGGAGCGTAAAAAACATTTGTACAGACGCGTGTAATGTGTCACTACAACACATAAAGACGCTCTTGTTGTGGCTGGGATAGTTTAAAACTGCTTTGTAACTTGCAGAGTTGCATGGGGCTATGCAATAATCCTGATGTGTTGTAACTGAAATCTATCTATCTATTCTATATACCTAGGCTGCTTCCCCCAAGGAAAGGGAGGTAGCCGAGACAGGACAACACACTCCCCATTTACTTATCTATTCAAACACATTCATTCGCATCTTAGCCCCAAGAGAAGAACGGACAGATCCTCACTGCACCACACCGCACAAGGGTCAACTGCGCAATGCAATCAGTAACATCCGCAGCAGGGCCCGACAGCAGAGCTGGTTTACCCCTGCCACATCATAACAGACCCATCCCCTTACCCGCACGTGACCTGAATAGCTGATCAGACCAAATACGGGAGAATATCCCCTCAGGGCTGCGTCATCACTTATTCATTCACAATTTCTCTCCATTTATTTCTGTCACGCACAGCCACTCTTCCTTGCTCAACAGACACCTCTCTCGCATCCAGTGCTCTCTTCACACTGTCCATCCATCCTATTCGTGGTCTTCCTCTCAGCCTTACACCTCTCACATCAGATCTAGTTATCTTTTTCACCAATCGCTCATTATCCATTCTCTCCATATGCCCAAACCATCGCAACACCCTCTGCCCAACTCTACCAGCCATCTCCCGAACAACTCCAGTTCTCCTTTGCACTTCATCATTTCGCACTCGATCCATATGCGTCACTCCACACATACTCCTCAGACACCTCATCTCCATTACATTCAAACTTTTCCTCTCTGCTACACCCATATTCCATGTTTCAGCCCCATATAACGCAGTCGGTACCACAACACCCTCATACAACCTTCTCTTTACATCCATTCTAAGCGAACGACATCTAAACACTTTTTTAATTCCTCCCAGCACCTTTCCTACTTCATTTATTCTAAACTTCACTTCTGCATCTATTCTTCCATCCACAGCAACATGTGACCCTAGATATTTAAAACACCCTACCTCCTCAAGCAACTCGCCATTCAAAGCTATATTCATCCCCCTACCATCTACCAACCTCGTACACTTCATCACTTTACTCTTATTCTCATTTACTTTCAATTTCCTCCTTTCACA
Organism: Coenobita brevimanus; assembly: GCF_032717465.1. Taxonomy (NCBI): domain Eukaryota; kingdom Metazoa; phylum Arthropoda; class Malacostraca; order Decapoda; family Coenobitidae; genus Coenobita; species Coenobita brevimanus. Next base: position 35,815,455 of record NC_137054.1, read on the forward strand.
CACCCTTCCAAACTCCTCTACCAACTGTCTCAATCTCTCCTCTGAATCAGCCACCAGTGCAGTATCATCTGCAAACAGCAGCTGCTTCAGATTCCAATCTCCACCATCAACATTCACCAGACTCAGACCTCCACCTAAAACTCTTGCATTCACCTCCCTTACAACACCATCCATGTAAATATTAAACAACCAAGGCGACATCACACATCCCTGTCGCAGACCCACTCTCACAGGAAACCAGTCACTCACATCATTTCCCACTCTTACACACGCTCTACTATTTACATAAAAACTTTTCACCCCTTTTAGTAACCTACCATCAAGTCCATACAATCTTAAAACAGTCCACAAAGCCTCCCTATCAGTTCTATCATACGCTTTCTCTAAATCCATGAATGCCCAAAACACATCCTTGCCTTTCGCTAAATACTTTTCACACACTTGTCTCACAGCAAACACCTGATCCACGCATCCCCTCCCTCTCCTGAAGCCACACTGCTCTTCACCAATCACTCCCTCTGTACCCTCTCTAACTCTCATAATTAACACTCTACCATAAACCTTACCTACAACACTCAACAGACTTATACCCCTAAAGCTATTACATACATACTTATCACCCTTGCCTTTATACAACGGGACCACACAAGCACTTGCCCAGTCAATTGGCAGCATACCTTTCACAAAGCACACATTCAACAATCTTACTAACCAGTCAACAATGGTCACTCCACCACCTTTCAGGCACTCCACAGCACACCCATCCATACCTGCAGCTTTCCCTGTTTTCATCTCCTTTACTGCCTTCTCCACTTCCTCCTTCGTGATCAAAGAATCATTCAACTCTCCCAACACATTTATTCCTTGCACCCTTCCATCTGCCACAATCTCAGCCACCCTTTCCTCCTCTACATTTAACAATCTTTCAAAATACTCTGCCCATCTCTTCCTTACTGCATCCATCTCAATTAACATCCTTCCATCCTCTGCTTTTACTCGTTCTTCCTTCCCAGACTCTCCCTTTCGCACCCTTTTCACCTCCTTCCAAAACATTTTCTTATTCTGTTGAAAATTCTCTGTAAGCCGCCTACCCCACCTCTCATCTGCTGCCACTTTAGCATCACGCACAGCCCTTCTCGCCCTATTCCTCTTTTCCTTATACCTTTCATATGACATCTCATCCTTCCTCTGCAGCCACACTTCATATGCACGTCTCTTCTCAGCCACAGCCATACTTACTTCCTCACACCACCATTCACTTCCTTTTCTTACACCACCACCCACACGTCTCACACCACACCTCTTCTGCATGCCCCACCACAGCACTCTTAAACAACTGCCATTCCTCCTCCACAATGCCATTTTCCTGATCTTTCAGTGCGTTCCACTCATCTTTCAATTTCTCCTGATACTCTATCTTTTTCCCTCTTTTATCCAACTCACTCACTTTCAAAACCTCCCTGCCACACCTAACCCTCCTAGCTCTCACCCATCTCTTACCTACTCTTAACTTTCCCTCCACCAGGTAGTGGTCAGACATACCTCCACCCTCCCCTCTCAGAACTCTCACATCCAACAATCTTCCTATTACATTCCTAGACACAACCACATAGTCCATCAAAGCTCTATCAACAACCCTTCCACCCTCCTGTCTCACCCATGTATACTTCTAAATATCTTTCTTCTCAAACAGCGTATTTCCAATCACCATCTCTCGCTCAACACACATCGCTATCATTCGTTCCCCATTTTCATTTCTTCCAGGCACACCATGCATACCAACTACACCTTCAACTGCTACATTTCCCACTCTAGCATTCAGATCTCCCATCATTACCACATTCACATTCGCTCCAAAACTCTGCAGACACTCATCAACATCATTCCAGAAAGACTCCCTCTCTTCTTCATCCCTTTCACTACCAGGCCCATATGCACTCACAAACACCCACAACTCGCGTTCAAATTTCGCTTTCACCCACATCAGTCTCGATGACACCTCCTTCCATTCAATCACACACTGCTGTACTTCCGGACTCACTAACAAGGCCACACCTTCTCTTGCCCTTCCTCTATCAACACCTGACAATCTTCCATTCACACTTCCAAACATAGACTCACCCTTCCCTTTCATCTTCGTTTCACTCAAAGCTAACACATCCAACTTTCTTCTCACAAACATTCTTCCAATCTCCTCCCTTTTAGCCTCAATCGTACTACATCCACGCACATTCATAGACCCAATCTTCAGGGTACGGGGATAACTCCATCCCCCATCCCTTTCTCTGGCCTGTCTCTTTTTAGGAGCTAAAAAACAGAGGAGGGGGTCCCTAGTCCCCTCACCCCGCCCCTTTTAGTCGCCTTTTACGACACGCAGGGAATACGGTGGCAGTATTCTTCCTAACACAACCTGGCCGCAGAGTAGTAGTACCACCCCATAGTGCGGCCAGATTGTGTCCCCCCCGCCACTGGGGGATCTACCTTGTTTATATAAAAATTCAGGTAGCTCAGCTTTTATCACGCCACGGAGTAGTAATATCAGTGTCTGACTTTTATCTAGAGGTCTTGGGTTCGGTTCCCGGTCAGGAACTTAAAAAAAAAAAAAATGTACACACGCATGTAATATGTGTCTCTCCAATACATAAAGATGCTCGTATTGTGGTTGGGATAAATTAAAACTGCACCATCACTTGCCAAGTTGCGTGAGGCTGATCAATAATCCTGATGTGTTGTGACTGAAATATAGCGTCCCATTATGGATTTACCTGGTTTGTCAAAAAATTCAGGCAGCTCAGCTTTTATCACGCCCTAGCGTAGTCGTATCAGCACCTGACCGCTATCTAGAAGTCTCGGATTTGATTCCTGGTCAGGAGTATAAAAAAAAAATAATTTGTACACACGCGTGTAATGTGTGTTTCTCCAACACACACACACACACACACACACACACACACACACACACACACACACACGATCCTGACCCCTCTCAGTGTCTGTCTGGTGCTATCTGGCAACCGAACTGTAGTAGCCTGTTGCATTTTATGAATGAATCGTGGCACTGTAGGTAACCCTGACTGTTTCTGGCGTGGTTAACATACATTTGCACAAATGTAGTTTAATATAAGATAAATGTAAACGATAGTATACTTATTTCCTTTAAATATTTATTGTATGATGCTGGACCCAGTTCCGTATCCCCATACATTAAAGTGTGGTTGTATTATGAATACGCCAAAGCAGTAGCCCTGGCAACATTCAAATGACAGGCTTACTAAGCGTTGGTAGGTGGCCACAGTGAAGAAGCGAAACTGAACCAAAATATACGGGTAAATATTTGGTAGTTCAGTAGGCTATTGTTAATCACACATTATACAGTATCTGTGGCTCCCTTATTGCATATAAATATAATGTATCATCATCATCATCCGGACCTCCTTTCCCACCCAAGGGCAGGGTGAGGAGTAGCAATGTCCAGGCAGCCCATATTTGCCCAGTCCAATGGGTCACTCTTCCATTCACTCATCATTCAAGCCCCTGGAATGCTGGCTCTATCGGATACGCCAAAAACATTCACTACTTTCTGTAGCTTCACATAAACGTATCCGACTGAGCCGTTTAAATATAATGTAAAAAAGAGAAAAAAAACAGTAAAAAAAAGCAGGGCAGTAAATATGGTATGGATACTTAGACGTAAGGAGTAGGAAAGGCTGGCCACCCTTCATCACCAACCAGCAACACCATCCACCCACCGACTCAGGCTTTCCTTGACCCAAGATATTTTCCCCTCAATCGGTAGAGAGGTGGCCTGTAGTCTTAACGGACACGGGTTCAAATCCCGCTGGGGCAGGGAACAGTTTAAGGATTTGAATGTCATAAAAATCAGACTTTACCGATCTACCAAAAGACCCGCCGACATGTCGTAAAAATACCCCCCCTAATACCAATACAGCAGTCCTGTATGAGACAGCCCTAGCATATATTCAATATGGACGGTGGGTGTTAGCGCCGAAGTGGTGACATGTAGAGGAGTGCGGTACGTAGGAGGACTACTGGGCCTTGAAAGCAGGCTGTGAAGCCTATGCCCAGAGTCGGACACTAAAAAAAAAAAAAATGTACAATCCATCAGTTTTAATTCAAAGAACCATATATTGCGAACCCATATCATACCATTTTCAAATGTAGTGATGACATCCGAACGACTTTTTATTGTAGCTTTATCTATCTACCTAGGCTGCTTCTCCCAAAGAAAGGGAGGTAGCCGAGACAGGACGACACACTCCCAATTTACTCATCCACACACACACACACACACACACACACACATACATTCATGATATAAAACACGAATAAAACTCTCGGAAATGTAATTGTGATATCATAACGGTTATAATTATATAACTGGTGTAACAACACAGTGCTAGCAGTCATTACGAATACAGTTGACATGGTAATGTGCACAGATGTCAGTCCATAGTTGCAGCTGTAAACTGGAGCATCAAATCATATGAGCTAGTGCATCCATCCATCCATCTTCCTATAAAACATCCTCTCCACCACAGGTTCGCCGTTACAGAGCCAAGACCCACATTATGAAATATTGTCGATGGATTGCCTATTGTCAGTAACAGGCCCCGTAATATTCCACACATCATAGCTGATGTGATATTTTTATTTTTATTTTTTTATATACCTAGGCTGCTTCCCCCAAGGAAAGGGAGGTAACCGAGACAGGACGACACACTCTCAATTTACTCATCCATTCAAACACATTCATTCGCATCTTAGCCCAAAGGGGAGAACGGACAGATCCTCACCGCACCACACCGCACAAGGGTCAACTGCGCAATGCAATCAGTGACATCCGCAGCAGGGCCCGACAGCAGAACTGGTTTACCCCTGCCACATCATAACAGACCCATCCCCTTACCCGCACGTGACCTGACTAGCTGATCAGACCAAATGCGGGAGAATATCCCCTCAGGGCTGCGTCATCACTTATTCATTCACAATTTCTCTCCATTTATTTCTGTCACGCACAGCCACTCTTCCTTGCTCAACAGACATCCCTCTCGCATCCAGCGCTCTCTTCACACTGTCCATCCATCCTATTCGTGGTCTTCCTCTCAGCCTTACACCTCTCACATCAGATCTAGTTATCTTTTTCACCAATCGCTCATTATCCATTCTCTCCATATGCCCAAACCATCGCAACACCCTCTGCTCAACTCTACCAGCCATCTCCCGAACAACTCCAGTTCTCCTTCGCACTTCATCATTTCGCACTCGATCCATACGCGTCACTCCACACATACTCCTCAGACACCTCATCTCCATTACATTCAAATTTTTCCTCTCTGCTACACCCATATTCCATGTTTCAGCCCCATATAATGCAGTCGGTACCACAACACCCTCATACAGCCTTCTCTTTACATCCATTCTAAGCGAACGACATTTAAACACTTTTTTCATTCCTCCCAACACCTTTCCTACTTCATTTATTCTAAACTTCACTTCTGCATCTATTCTTCCATCCACAGCAACATGTGACCCTAGATATTTAAAACAATCTACCTCCTCAAGCAACTCACCATTCAAAACTATATTCATCCCCCTACCATCTATCAACCTCGTACACTTCATCACTTTACTCTTATTCTCATTTACTTTCAATTTCCTCCTTTCACACACCCTTCCAAACTCCTCTACCAACTGTCTCAATCTCTCCTCTGAATCAGTCACCAGTGCAGTATCATCTGCAAACAGCAGCTGCTTCAGATTCCAATCTCCACCATCAACATTAGAAAAGGTAATAGCAAGTGCCGGCTTGTGGTTCCCGGAACTACTCCAGTGTTTGGGTAATCCTCAGTATGGATACTGATGTGGACATCTTCACACCCACACATGTTACCCAAATGTGTATTATCACTCAGTCATGCAATGAGACGGGATACAACAAATTTAGGCACACAGTAATAAATTAATTAGGCCATCGTTGACACCACATTCTCCTTGTAATGTTATTACTGTAAGTTTGTCCAGGAATATTTCACAAAACACAGTTGTTACTTGATTCATATCTACGACAGAATTTGCTCATCAGCCAACAGATGGTGTGGGTAATATCGTGACGTCAGAACAACCGCATACCGCAGATCCAGGAGCGTAGTGGCTGTGCTATAACTAAAGTATTGATGAAACCCAGAAGCTATGAACGAACAGAGGGAAACGAGACCCAAGATGAACAGGCATCAGGAAAGAATCTCTCTGCTCGGTCGAATTGTCGAAATGAGAGAGAGTGAGAGTGGCAGAAGCTTACGTGAAATTGCAGCAAACCCTGGTATTTCTTAAACAACGGTGAGGTTATGGTGGAGAAGATGGGAGGAAAGTGGAGATTTAAGTGACCTCTCCAGGGGAAGAAAAACACGCAAAACCACCCCAGAGCAAGATCAGCAAATACTCGAAGCAGTTCGTCACAACCCTTTTCCAAATGCTGTATTGATAACAGAGATATTGCAGCTGGACGTGATTCCCCCCACCCTGAGACGTCGCCTACACGAAAACGGTATTCATCATCGGACACCTGCAAAAAAAGTAGCAATTAACTGAACGCCACCGCGAAATGAGGCTGAGGTTCGCAGAGCAGCATGCCCAGGATGATTTGGAGTGCTGGGGACGAGCTGTCTTCACTGACGAAAACACATTTTTCTCAACATCCCATGGAAGAATACATTGCTGGAGGAGGAATAATTGCAGGTTATACCTTGTTTTTTTTCTTTTTAATTACCTATGTTTCTGCTGCCTTCATTATGCTTCCAGCCAAGGAAACTTTATAGTGGAAAGGAGAACTTTACTCTCTGCACCCATTAGGTAATTGAATTACTCCTAAGATTGTCCATTTTGCGGGTAATAATTACGACGTAGAATACTGTATATGCTATATCGGCCACGAATTACGTATTTCAATACGTATCACAAACATAAGCAATAGGTATTGCAGGCATAATGTACTAGGGTACCGTGTTGCTTACATAATTGCAGACCAGTGAGTTTCATTCTATCTATCTATCTGTGTCTATCTATCTATCTATCTATATCTATATCTATCTATCTGTCTATCTATCTATCTATATACATGCATACATTTATAAAAGACTAAAAATTCCACTATTTCAGGTTTGCTCTGAAAAAACATCTTTGAGGAAGCTCGAAGCGATCACGTGACGTGTAGTGTCTAAGGGTGGATATCTCTCCATGGAATGGGAGAAAAAACAGAAATGAAAGGCAGGTTCACAGCAGCAAAATATATATAGATACTGGAGGAGGTATTTCTTCCCTTTTTACAGACCCGAGACTTTCCATTACGGGGACAGATATTGTTTGTTTAAGACAGATGCCCGGTTCACACAGCATGCACCGGCCAACAGTGGTTTGCTGACCATCCAAATTTGGAACTGTTGGAATGGCCCAGTCGAGGATGTGACATGAACCCCATTGAGAACATCTGAGGTAACATAGTTAACGTATGGGAACCAGCTCAGGAGGGGACTCTACAGCAACTAGCTGAAAACGTGAGAAATCAATAGGAATTATTTAGGGGTAATCCTAGAGTGGCCTATAACCATGTTTCCTCGATGTCCAGTCGATTGCAGGCTGTCACTGATAACAATGGAGGATGGAGAAAGTACTGAATATTCTGCTTTAAAGTCTCATGATCTGTTATACCGATTGTTGACAAATTACATGAATTACAAGATGTTTGTGCATGAATCTACATGTTTAAATAGATTATGCGATGATGCAGTTTCATTGCACATTACTATCAATGATTATTTTTCCTTACGAATTATGATTGTCAATAAGGCTGGCAGGCATTTCTGTAGCATATGTTCTTGAATGGGGTAACAACTGATATTCCTGGACAAGGTTTGTAGGGGATGATAAACTTGTAGCACATTACAAGGTAATAAATGAAGGGCAAAATAAAGTGTGAATATCTGTCCTACTATGTATACCATATCCCTTTTATTTTTAATGAGTGAGTGGTAATGCAAATTTGAGTAACAAGTGTGGGTGTGCAGATGTTGGCATCCGTGTCCTTACTGAGGGATACGCCCATACTGCATAACATCTGGGAGTTGCAGCCATGCATTTGGAATTGGCGTTCCAAATATGAATAACACATTATCTATGATGTGTGGAATGTTACGAGACCTGTTACTTACAATAGGCAATGCATCAACAATATTTCATAATGGGGGTCTTGGCTCCATAATGGCGGACCTGTGGTAGAGAGGATGTTATATTGGAAGATGGATGGATGGATGCACTAGCCCATATGATAAATTTTGATGTTCTAGTTTACAGTACAACTATGGACTGACATCTGTGCATATTACCATGTCAACTGTATTCGCAATGACTGCTAGCACTATGTTGTTACACCAGTTATATATAACTACAACTGTTATGATATCACAGTAACAGTTATGAGAGTTTTGTTCGTGTTTTATATCTATCTATCTATCTATAGCCCGACGCCCTAATCCCGCAAAGGGTGGCCGCAGACAAAACGCCTCCAAGTCACTCTGTCACCCACCATTTGACTCCCCTCCCCCCAACTCACCCCCCCTCCCTCATATACCTCTCAACTCCATCCCTCCACCTCATCCTCGGTCTACCCCTCCCTCTCCCTCCCTCCACCTCACCTACATACACCCTCTTAGTCAGTCTTTCATTCTCCATCCTCTCCACATGTCCAAACCACCTCAGTGTATTTCTCCTAATCTTTTCAACCACATCCACATCTACCCCACAACGTTCCTTCACTTCTTCATTCGTCAACCTGTCCCTCCATGTCACTCCACATGCTCCTCTCAAGTAACTCATTTCCACTGCTCTCACTCTTGACTTGTTCCCCTCTTGCAAGGTCCACGCCTCGCTTCCATACGTCAGGGTAGGGATCACAATACCATCATGCAGTGACTTCTTAACTTCCATACTCATCTCCCTATTTCTCATCACTGCTTTCAGTGTGCCAACAACCTTCCTTCCCTGCTGTACCCTTTCACGTACTTCATCCCCCAAAGTTCCATCCTTACTCATCACACTACCCAAGTACTTGAATGCACTCACATTCTCCATGTCCTCACCATCCAACCTCACTGCACACTCTGGGACTTCATTCCTCTCAAACACCATAACTTTACTTTTGTTTACATTAACTTTCAGCTTCCTCCTCCTACACACTGTCCCAAATTCATTCACCAAACCTTGCAACTCCCATTCATCTTCACTCAACAATACTGTATCATCAGCAAACAGCAACACCGGAAGCTTCCAAATCTCACCCTCATTCATTAGGGCCACCCCCACATCCACTGCCCTACCTTGTACCTCCTTTACGACCCCATCCATATATATATTAAACAGCCATGGAGACATTACACACCCCTGTTTCAGTCCCACATTGAGATCAAAGAACTCACTCAGCTCACCATCCACTCGCACCGTAGCCCTAGCTCCCTCGTACATACTCTTCACAGCACTCAACAATTTCCCCTCCACTCCATATATTCTTAATACCTTCCACATACCTTTCCTATCTATTCTGTCATAAGCTTTCTCCAAGTCCATGAAGGCAGCGTACACTTTCCTTCCCTTCTCTAGATACTTCTCCACTAAACATCTTAGAACAAATATCTGATCTACACACCCTTTTCCCTTCCTAAATCCCCCTTGTTCTTCTCCAACTAGCTCCTCTGTCATATGCCTAACCCTATCAATGAGTATTCTACCATATATCTTACCAGTCACACTAAGAAGGCAAATACCCCTATGGTTACCACATACTTCTCTCTCCCCTTTTCCTTTGTACAGAGGAACAATTATACCTGATTTCCAGTCCTCTGGAACCCTTTACAAAAAAAAGGCATTCGGCTGTCATCACTACATTTCAGTATGGTATGATATTGTATATTATCGTAGCCGTCACTGAGCTTTTCCAAAAGTGTGTTAGACTGTAGGGATTTTAAGGAGAGAATGTTCGCTGTTCTTGTCATGGATGGCAGGAGAAAGATAATGATGAGTCTGGGGTTTGATTGCAGTTTTTATCTCCAGAGGGAGTATCTCACAGGGAGCAGTACTGAGGCGAGAGTGGTTTTATGCCTTCTAACTCCGTTGCACTCTGTTCCTGCCTTTTCCACTGTCTCTGTCTCTCTCCTAACCCCTTCTGCCCTGTCTCTCCCTTTTTGCCTGTATATGACTCTTTGTGTCATTGTGTGTGTGTGTGTGTGTGTGTGTGTGTGTGTGTGTGTGTGTGTGTGTGTGTGTGTGTGAAATTCCTAGCCTAAGAATGTGCAGAGTTATTTCCTCCAGACCTCTCTCTTAGACAACTTTTCTGACCTCTATATTGCAAATTAATAATATATACATTACTACAGTAGCTATTATGTAGTGTGTTATGATATTTTAGTGTCCTGACATCACTCGGTCACGCCTAGCTGGCATACCTACGACAGCATGTGATAACAAATTACATATTCTGTCATAACCTTATAATACATGGTATTCATCACAATATTGTAGAGATACAATGATATTGTAGAAACATAACACGTTGTAATAATATATTGTACGTATAATATATGTAATGGAGTAAATACCTGGTAGTAAAACTGAATATAGAATATTATCTAACATATTGCAGTAATATAGTGACAAAAATGTGTATGTACAACAGACAGAAGTATATATTTATGCAATGGTAATTTTACTGGGTCATAACATTACATACCTCCTAACCCCTTCTGCCCTCTCTCTCTCATTTTCCCTGTATATGACTGGTTGTGTCACACGTAAGGGCACGTTTGTGTGTGTGTGTGTGTGTGTGTGTGTATGAAATTCCTAGCCTAGGAATGTGCAGCACTGTGGATGGTGTTGCTGCTTGGTGGCGAAGGGTAGTTAACCTTTCTATTTCCTTACGTCTACGTATCCGTACAACGTTTACTGCCCCCTGTTTTTTTAGTTTTTTTTTTTTTTTTTTCATTTTATTTATATACATTAAGGGTGTCACAGATATAATATGTGATTAACATCGCTCAACTACCAAATATTTACCCGTATATTTTGGTTCAGTTTCGCTTCTTCACTGTAGCCAATGTCTTGTAAGCCTGTCATTTGACTGTTGCCAGAGCTACTGTTTTGGCGTATTCATAATGCAACCACACTTTAAAGTGTGGGGATATGGAATGAGATCCAGCATCATATAATAAATATTCAAAGGAAATAGGTATAATATCATATACATTTATCCTCTATTAACCTACATATGTACAACCAAACGTATGTTACCCACCCCAGATACAGTCAGGGTTACCAACAGTGCCGGAGTTCATTCATAAAGCGCAACAGCTTTCAAGAGTTCGGTTGCCAGATAGCACCAGGCAGACACTCTGAGTGGGTCAGGATCGGGTGTCCGCAATTGTACAGTACCTCCCATGCTTTTGAAGAGGGATTGTAAGAGGTCCAGGAACTTTCTATTTCAGCTTTAGCAGACTAACGCACAGTATTTGTGTGCACTTGTTTACTATTACCGGTGACCTCAAATGACCTCCGACTGGTGACCTCAAATGACCTCGGAGGTCAGCTTCACATAGCCTATGTCCGAAATGGAGTTCATGTGAATCTCCAAGACAAAATCTGCTCTTCTAGGTCCAGTCGTTCAAGCGCGTATTACCAGTGACCTCGAATGACTTCGGAGGTCAACATCACATAGCCTATGTCCAAACTGGAGGTTATGTGAATCTCCATGCAAAAAACTGGGCTGTACAGATACCCGGCGTTGTCTGGGCCAAAAAGGCTAACAAGCGACCTGTGACCTCATATGACACACATCTGAAATATGACCAGTCTAAAACCATCCTCAGGTCACCCTGATTCAGAATATATATGGGCCTGCAGGTCTCTGACCCTTGGTTTGGGCATGAGTGACTGACACACACACAAAAATATATATATATATATATATATATATATATATATATATATATATATATATGTATATAAAATGTCTGTCTGTCTGTCTGTTTGTCTCTGTCTCTGTCTGTCTCTCTCTCTTTCTCTGTATATATATATATATATATATATATATATATATATATATATATATATGTATATGGATGTGGAGAGGTTGCATTAAAACAACCAGATAACATTCAGAACAAAGCTGTTAGAATTATTAACAACCCTGCATTTACAAATAAACTACCTACCATGCAAGTAAGAAGGAATGTTGCCTCCCTTGCATTATTTTACAGATATTTTTTGGCAAATGCTCAGGCGAAGTTGAGTCCATGATGCCTCCTCTCCAAGCCTTCCCTCGTGCTACTCGGGCATCTGGTAGCGCTCATGACTGGAATGTCACTCAGCCATATTGCAGAACTTCTGCCTATCAGAATTCTTTCATTCCCCGAACTGCATCTCTCTGGAACTAGCTTCCCCAGAGTTGTTTCCCTCCAAACTTCAACCCACAGCTGTTCAAATCTAACTGTTACAGATATTTTATGAACAGAGGACACCAATAATCTAGTGTATGGATTTTCTTTTTTTATTTGTTTTTCCTTCCTCTGCTCTGTTGTTAATATATATATATATATATATATATATATATATATATATATATATATATATATATATATATATATATATATATATATATATATATATCCATCTATCTATCTATCTATCTATAGAGAGGTGTATGGTATGCAGGAGGACTACTGGGCCTTGAAAGCAGGCTGTGAAGCCTATGCCCAGAGTCGGACACATAATATATATATCTATCTATCTATCTATCTATCTATCTATATATATATATATATATATATATATATATATATATATATATATATGTGTGTGTGTGTGTGTGTGTGTGTGTGTGTGTGTGTGTGTGTGTGTGTGTGTGTACATAAATGTATGTATGTATTAGGATGGTTCTTACTTTCGAAATTGCAGATTTTTATGGGCTACTCCACTCTTTCGTTACTCTTGGTACAAAAACCCTACGTGCCAAATTTGGTTCTTCCACTACAGTATTTATTGGTGCCCCAACGGACGGGAAATTCACACTCTTTGCCATTTGTGCAGAATACCCTGCCAGCTGACCTACTGTAGGTCACCATTACAATGTAAGTATTAGCCCCTCGTTTGGGGGGGGGGGCGGATGTCATGGGAACCGATCCCCCACCCATTGTTGCCTAGTTTGGGAGGTCACAGTAGTCTTTCAAGCATCCAAGAATTGCTGACAATGAGTCTATGACCTGCAACAGGAATTGCCACTGTTCTTCATCCTTGGTGATGAGAGGTATGAAATCTTGCATCACTGCGGCTCATCACTCAGTTAAGTCGTTCACAATTTTCAGTGACTGGAAGCATTGTTTGGCTTTCTTACAGTAGTCTGGTTCCACCCACGTGGATTGGTCGGCGTCCAGGAACTCATCAGAGGAACCGAGGAAGGATAGAAGATGCCTGGTGTTGCTCGTGATGAAATCAGGGACGGTCTTAGCTCGAATGACAGCCACATCCAGCTCCAGAGACCTCTCTTTCCAGGCTTATTGTCCCCATTGTTTTTCAGGCCTGAGACCATGACCCTCTTCATTTTTAAGTTGAAGGACTCGTCAAAGAATGCCAGGCCAACCAGCTCCTCAAAGTGTACCAGAGATAATGACTGAATGCATTCACAGCAGCAGATGAGACATGTGAGTCACCATTTTCCAGGATGTCTTGAAGGAACTTGAGGCCGTTCCAAGCAGCAGATGCAGCGGCAGGCACCGTTGACCAGTACAGGACATAGATCTTGACGGCAAAGATGATGAAACACTTGATTTGGTGAGCTCTCGCATAGTGAGCTTGAACTGCTCATGGTAGAGGTAAATCTTCACTAAGTAGATGATTTTGGCCATCCAATGGACAAGGTAGTAGGTGCCTGGCTGCGAAATGTGGATGCCACGAGGAGGAACTCCACTGACGACGATCGCTGTGAGCTTGAGTACCTCCCAGTAACTGTCCTGTGGCTGTTGAGTGGTGAGTTGAAGATAACAGAAGACAATGACCTTGTTGCAATGGAGTGGGAGGGGGGAAGTTGGCGAACAGCTCAAAACAATATGATGTAATGGAGGTCCCTCCCTGCTAGAAATGCTTGAAAAGAGGGATGTCTGGCCCTAATGTAATGATGCCAGTGCAGACTGAAGAGACTTTCTGAATGATAATCTCACTGAAATGCTTTCTGCATGCAAGGTTGAGGAGTTCCTTCTTCATCTTCTGCTATAAGCCCCAGAGCGAATTCTATGGCCCTAGCAGTTGTGTCGAAGCCCATGCTTGTCACCAAATCCACCAGGTCCCATTCTTGCAGGGTACCAAAGTTTGCCTCTGCCATGGCAGCTTCTGTTCTTGATTTCAGCTTGGAGACATTCAGCAGCTTCATAATTCCCTCTCCAGACACCAGGATGGGTAAACGTTCAAAGTTTTCTTGGCAATGTTCATCAGCCATGAACTTACTATCACACTGAACGATAAGGGAACACCAGGCTTGAAGGATGCATGCAGTGTCACGAATCAATTCGCGACATTTCCCTTTTGTGAGAAGCCACGAACTATTAGTGGAAAACTCACTGTGTATCGCTCAGTTAACCGTTTCTCTCTCCATTTCGGAGTATACTTTTCAAAACATTCGTCACTTTCAAAAGTGACCGATTTAATGCACGTCACTAAGTGCTCTACTGAGCGATACAATTGTTTCTTTATTGTTCGCCCTGCTTGCCTCAACCGTTAGCCACGCCTTCTTCCGGTGGCTTGTGCGTCCTGCCTATACATCATTTGAATTCAGTCTAGTTGTGGCTTTGACGGAGAGAGGTCCTGTGCTCCAGAAGTGTGAGAGGTCAGCTAGCACCCAAGCTCCACAGAGTACGGTTTCTCCAAACTCCCACCCCTTGGTGATACAAAGCATTCATCGTTCAGTATTTCCTTTTGTTTTCCTAGTCTTAACAGTTTAATTAAGGTGTTTTTTTTTAGGCGTAAGTATTTAGCTTTTGTGTGAGTGAGTGAGTGCGTCTCATTGATTTGATTTGAAATGTAACGTTAAATTTATTCTTGTATTCAATAAATTTAACAGTTCTTTTCCTTGAGCTTAATGTAAAGTAAAATCTTGTTTCATTTCTCCAAATTAAGCTTATTTCCCACATAGCTCCTAGCTTGCATAGACGTTTTACTATTTATAACTGCTACTTAGACCAGTCTTGTTGTATTAACTTAAAATCCGTTGTGCCATAGGAGTTAATGCATCAGCAAGGACCTGATATTATTATTAGTATTAGTTATTTATTGTCAGGGGTGAAGTAACTTTCTCCAGAGGCTAACAGTACTAATTCAGCATTTGTGAGTAATTAGTCTCTGCTGTGTACTGTTGAGAAAGTTTATAAATTCTCGTTCTTAGAGAATCGTGCACAAGCCAGCGTAAAGTAATCGTTGCTTGATGTAGCAAGACAATCATTGTCCCTGCTCTTTAATATTATTGAATATTATTATCAATCAAATAATATTCAACCAATTATTTTAAAAACACCGTGATATTTTAAAAAACCCGTGACAATTGGCGACCTCATTCCAGGATATTAACTCCTAGCTCTAAAGCTATTCACGAGATAGTGCTCACTCATTCATATTTAGGTATTTATAATTAAAGTTTATAGGCACAAGTTTACTGGTGTTTACCGTTATTTTAGCAAGTGAATTTTTGCTTTATTAATCCGTAGAGTACTTAACTCTATTTAGTACTTTATTTTTGGTAACGCCAGACGATTTTATTCGCTCCTGGGTAGTCGCTGTACCCATTGTGTTAATTATTGAGTTCTCATTTATTTGCATTTTTGCTTTAATCTTTGCCAGTTAACTAGATAAGACTGGTCACCACTAGCTTGTGTCTGTATTCTTTACTTGTGTTTATTAGTATTCGTTTGCGAAGCAGTCAGTACTCAGTTTCGGTTTGCTTAATAAATTAGCGCCATGGCTACCACCATATTTTTACAGGAAGCCAAAGATATGGGCCTTACAGACCCAACCGAAATTAAAGAGTATATACTCTCACGGCATAATCAGGAGCAGCAGCGTGAGAATGATGCCCGTGAAGAGCGTAAGATTCAGCGCAAATACGAGCGAGAACTGCGTGAGGAACGCGAAAAGGAGCGCGAGTACGAGCGAGAACAGCGCGAACACGAGCAAAAACAGCGCGAACTCGACTTGGAACATGAGCGAGAACAGCGTGAGGAACGAGAGAGAGAACGAGAACACGAACGTGCCGAGCGAGAAGCACGCGAAAAACATGAACTTGAGATGACGAAGCTCAAGCGAGATTCCTTGGCTTCAGACACGTCTGGTGCAGTTGGTCCAAGCTCCACGAGCGTTCTCCCTGCACATGTCCTGCCGACCCCACGCATTAAGCTTCCTTCATACAAGGAAAGCGAGCGAATCGAGCCGTACATAGCTCGTTTTGAGGACATGGCAGACATGTATCAACTGGATGAGGCAGCTAAG
Organism: Coenobita brevimanus; assembly: GCF_032717465.1. Lineage (NCBI taxonomy): Eukaryota > Metazoa > Arthropoda > Malacostraca > Decapoda > Coenobitidae > Coenobita > Coenobita brevimanus. The sequence continues at coordinate 35,832,042 of NC_137054.1, forward strand.
CGGCTTCAGTTTCTTAGCCTATTTGAGGGCCCTGCCCTCGATATTCTCCACAGAATTCGTGGAGACAATCTCACATATGAGATGATGAAAGCTGCACTCATTAAGGCGTATGGTCTCACAGTAGACGACGCCAAAGTTCAGTTCATGCGAGCTCGTCTCCAAGACAAGGAGACAGCTGTTCAGTTCCTTGATCGTCTCACAGCTTACTTAAATGAGTGGATGGAGAAAGATGAAACTCCTTCCACGCGTGAGGGGATAATTGACCTTATGCTGCGTACACAGCTAGAGAGGTCGTGGCCTGCTGAGCTCATAGCACAGCTTAAGATCTGCCAGGTGAAAGATGCCAGCCAAATGGCAGAGAAGGCTGACGCATTCTTTACTGCATACGGGTATCAAACTCGTAAGCAAAACACCTGGAGCAGAAAAGATACTGCCAAGTCTGGGAAGCCGTCTCAGACTGAACCCCAGCAACAAGGCCATTCTCAGAATAATGGCCAAGGTCCAAAACCGCAGTGGAAGGACCAGGGGCAAAACACTCAGAAACCTGAGTGGAAGAGGTACAACAAGTACCCTAACCAGCAGCAGTATCAGCCACGCAACCGACCGTCGGGACAAACTTTTTCACCACCAGCTCAAAAGAGGCAGGAAGCGAATGCAGCCTTCATTCCTCAGCAGCAGCACGGTGGTCACATCCCTACCAGTATGGGTACTCCCCCACAGTTCACTAGTCCCACAGTGACAGTGAACCCCCCTCCACAGATGGCCAATGTTCCATCTTATAATTCTCAAGGCACAATGTTTGCCGCATCAATTCAGAAGCCTCATGAGTGGCTAGCTGCTTCCTCCACAGGCCCCACCACAGGTGACAGTACCTTCCTTGTACAGCCAGGGTTTGTGGGAGGCATTCCTGTGAAGGTCCTGAGAGACAATGGTTCCTCAGGTTGCTCTGTTAAGCAGAGTTTAGTTCGGCCTGAGCAGTATACAGGTTAACAGATCCATGCAAATCTTATTGATGGATCAGTGAGATTGTTCCCTGAGGCATGTATCCAGGTGGCATCTCAATTTTATACTGGTACGACACTTGCAGTTGTCATGCCAGAACCTCTATTTGACCTTATCATTGGAAATATTAATGGTGTCAAGGATAGTTGCACCGAACATGACGCTACTCATACTTCGGCTGCTGCGGTAACACGAGCCATGACTGAGGCTCCAGACTGTGTCACCCCAGTGATCATTGAATCGCCGCAAGATCTGATGTGTAGTCAACTTGTTGTACAAGAACAACATTCTGACCCGACACTTGCTACTGTGCGGAATAAACAAAAGGGTCGAGTGATTAAGTATTCACGGGGAGGTCGAGCCAAGTTCCTTCGCAAACAAGGACGGCTCTACCGTGAGTCACGAACACCCGAGGGCGAGGTTCGACTGCAGTTTGTCGTTCCTGCAAAGTACTGCCAAGCAGTGTTAGAATGGGGTCATTGTTCAGCCTCAGGAGGTCACATGGGCAAAAGGAAGACCCAGGGCCGTATCCGAGCTGACTTTTCTGGCCAGGGATGGGACGAGACATAGATAGTTTTGTCCGTTCCTGCAGTGTGTGTCAAAGTAACACTAATCAGGGACATGTCCTTCCTGTGCCGTTCATAACCACACCTGTAATCTCTGAGACAGTTGAGAGACAGGGTAGTGGTGAAGTGGGTGCAGACCTGACGTCTCGCCCATTGGCCCCACAGGACACATTATGTCCAGGGCCTGTACATACATATTATGTACCGTAAGTTAAGGGGGAAGTTGAGAGGCGACTTAAGGCTATGGAAGACCCAAGTTTGCACAAGGATCCTCAGCTCCCCGATACTAATATAAGTACTGTAGGTTAAGGGGGAAGTTCGAGAGAGAACTCCGCAGAGGCGACTTGAGGCTATGGAAGACCCAAGTTTGCACAAGGATTCTCAGCTCCCCGATACTAATATAAGTACTGTAGGTTAAGGGGGAAGTGAGAATTCCGCAGAGGCGACTTGAGGCTATGGAAGACCCAAGTTTGCACAAGGATTCTCAGCTCCCCGATACTAATATAAGTACTGTAGGTTAAGAGGGAAGTGAGAATTCTGCAGAGGCGACTTGAGGCTATGGAAGACCCAAGTTTGCACAAGGAGTCTCAGCTCCCCGATACTAATATAAGTACTGTAGGTTAAGGGGGAAGTGAGAACTCCACAGAGGCGACTTGAGGCTATGGAAGACCCGAGTTTGCACAAGGACTCTCAGCTTCCCGATATTAATATAAGAACTGTAGGTTAAGGCACAGGTTGGGGACCCATGTGTAGTTCGAGGCTATGGAAGACCCGAGTTTGCACAAGGATTCTTAACTTGCTGACACTAATCGTGTGCTAAAATTAATGGCGACCTCGAGTGTACTTTTCGTAGCATGTACTGATTGCTAGGCAGAGAGAGTAATTGTAACTTAATAAGACTTTTGTCTCATTGACACTTTTGATGCTCCACCTCAATTGGTTTTGCAGGTTCAGCAATGGGTGTAGCAGTTTTGCTGTGCGGCCCAGCTGATCGTCTGCCGCACGCTGCCGCCTCTTCTCCTCTGCCTTCGTCGTCGCCATATTATTTACTGTGTCATTTTACACGTAGGTACAGTTACACTACAACTGTCACACCTACACCGTGTATTACATACACCACGCTACACAACAATTAGTTGTCAGTGTAAATGTAGCGAACTTTTCGCTCAGTTTGACCTGAGTACAGGATTTTCACCGTCGTCACGGAGTTTTTCCCTCAAGCTTGCTTCTATTAACGTAAACACGAGTTTTTTTTCGCTCACTGGCGACTGCGACTTTCTCCTGTAGCAGGATAGCACACACACCACAGTGTGAATCTTGTGTGAATGACTTAGGATGTGTACATATATATATATATATATATCCACAAATTTTTTCCCATAAGGAAAAAATTTAATTTTGTAGGGGTGGAATGTCACGAATCAATTCTCGACATTTCCCTTTGGTGAGAAGCCACGAACTATTAGTGGAAAACTCACTGTGTATCGCTCAGTTAACCGTTTCTCTCTCCATTTCGGAGTATACTTTTCAAAACATTCGTCACTTTCAAAAGTGACCGATTTAATGCACGTCACTAAGTGCTCTACTGAGCGATACAATTGTTTCTTTATTGTTCGCCCTGCTTGCCTCAACCGTTAGCCACGCCTTCTTCTGGTGGCTTGTGTGTCCTGCCTATACATCATTTGAATTCAGTCTAGTTGTGGCTTTGACAGAGAGAGGTCCTGTGCTCCAGAAGTGTGAGAGGTCAGCTAGCACCCAAGCTCCACAGAGTACGGTTTCTCCAAACTCCCACCCCTTGGTGATACAAAGCATTCATCGTTCAGTATTTCCTTTTGTTTTCCTAGTCTTAACAGTTTAATTAAGGTGTTTTTTTTTAGGCGTAAGTATTTAGCTTTTGTGTGAGTGAGTGAGTGCGTCTCATTGATTTGATTTGAAATGTAACGTTAAATTTATTCTTGTATTCAATAAATTTAACAGTTCTTTTCCTTGAGCTTAATGTAAAGTAAAATCTTGTTTCATTTCTCCAAATTAAGCTTATTTCCCACATAGCTCCTAGCTTGCATAGACGTTTTACTATTTATAACTGCTACTTAGACCAGTCTTGTTGTATTAACTTAAAATCCGTTGTGCCATAGGAGTTAATGCATCAGCAAGGACCTGATATTATTATTAGTATTAGTTATTTATTGTCAGGGGTGAAGTAACTTTCTCCAGTGGCTAACAGTACTAATTCAGCATTTGTGAGTAATTAGTCTCTGCTGTGTACTGTTGAGAAAGTTTATAAATTCTCGTTCTTAGAGAATCGTGCACAAGCCAGCGTAAAGTAATCGTTGCTTGATGTAGCAAGACAATCATTGTCCCTTCTCTTTAATATTATTGAATATTATTATCAATCAAATAATATTCAACCAATTATTTTAAAAACACCGTGATATTTTAAAAACCCCGTGACAATTGGCGACCTCATTCCAGGATATTAACTCCTAGCTCTAAAGCTATTCACGAGATAGTGCTCACTCATTCATATTTAGGTATTTATAATTAAACTTTATAGGCACAAGTTTACTGGTGTTTACCGTTATTCTAGCAAGTGAATTTTTGCTTTATTAATCCGTAGAGTACTTAACTCTATTTAGTACTTTATTTTTGGTAACGCCAGACGATTTTATTCGCTCCTGGGTAGTCGCTGTACCCATTGTGTTAATTATTGAGTTCTCATTTATTTGCATTTTTGCTTTAATCTTTGCCAGTTAACTAGATAAGACTGGTCACCACTAGCTTGTGTCTGTATTCTTTACTTGTGTTTATTAGTATTCGTTTGCGAAGCAGTCAGTACTCAGTTTCGGTTTGCTTAATAAATTAGCGCCATGGCTACCACCATATTTTTACAGGAAGCCAAAGATATGGGCCTTACAGACCCAACCGAAATTAAAGAGTATATACTCTCACGGCATAATCAGGAGCAGCAGCGTGAGAATGATGCCCGTGAAAGAGCGTAAGATTCAGCGCGAATACGAGCGAGAACAGCGTGAGGAACGCGAAAAGGAGCGCGAGTACGAGCGAGAACAGCGCGAACACGAGCAAAAACAGCGCGAACTCGACTTGGAACATGAGCGAGAACAGCGTGAGGAATGAGAGAGAGAACGAGAACACGAACGTGCCGAGCGAGAAGCACGCGAAAAACATGAACTTCAGATGACGAAGCTCAAGCGAGATTCCTTGGCTTCAGACGCGTCTGGTGCAGTTGGTCCAAGCTCCACGAGCGTTCTCCCTGCACATGTCCTGCCGACCCCACGCATTAAGCTTCCTTCATACAAGGAAAGCGAGCGAATCGAGCCGTACATAGCTCGTTTTGAGGACATGGCAGACATATATCAACTGGATGAGGCAGCTAAGCGGCTTCAGTTTCTTAGCCTATTTGAGGGCCCTGCCCTCGATATTCTCCACAGAATTCGTGGAGACAATCTCACATATGAGATGATGAAAGCTGCACTCATTAAGGCGTATGGTCTCACAGTAGACGACGCCAAAGTTCAGTTCATGCGAGCTCGTCTCCAAGACAAGGAGACAGCTGTTCAGTTCCTTGATCGTCTCACAGCTTACTTAAATGAGTGGATGGAGAAAGATGAAACTCCTTCCACGCGTGAGGGGATAATTGACCTTATGCTGCGTACACAGCTAGAGAGGTCGTGGCCTGCTGAGCTCATAGCACAGCTTAAGATCTGCCAGGTGAAAGATGCCAGCCAAATGGCAGAGAAGGCTGACGCATTCTTTACTGCATACGGGTATCAAACTCGTAAGCAAAACACCTGGAGCAGAAAAGATACTGCCAAGTCTGGGAAGCCGTCTCAGACTGAACCCCAGCAACAAGGCCATTCTCAGAATAATGGCCAAGGTCCAAAACCGCAGTGGAAGGACCAGGGGCAAAACACTCAGAAACCTGAGTGGAAGAGGTACAACAAGTACCCTAACCAGCAGCAGTATCAGCCACGCAACCGACCGTCGGGACAAACTTTTTCACCACCAGCTCAAAAGAGGCAGGAAGCGAATGCAGCCTTCATTCCTCAGCAGCAGCACGGTGGTCACATCCCTACCAGTATGGGTACTCCCCCACAGTTCACTAGTCCCACAGTGACAGTGAACCCCCCTCCACAGATGGCCAATGTTCCATCTTATAATTCTCAAGGCACAATGTTTGCCGCATCAATTCAGAAGCCTCATGAGTGGCTAGCTGCTTCCTCCACAGGCCCCACCACAGGTGACAGTACCTTCCTTGTACAGCCAGGGTTTGTGGGAGGCATTCCTGTGAAGGTCCTGAGAGACAATGGTTCCTCAGGTTGCTCTGTTAAGCAGAGTTTAGTTCGGCCTGAGCAGTATACAGGTTGACAGATCCATGCAAATCTTATTGATGGATCAGTGAGATTGTTCCCTGAGGCATGTATCCAGGTGGCATCTCCATTTTATACTGGTACGACACTTGCAGTTGTCATGCCAGAACCTCTATTTGACCTTATCATTGGAAATATTAATGGTGTCAAGGATAGTTGCACCGAACATGACGCTACTCATACTTCGGCTGCTGCGGTAACACGAGCCATGACTGAGGCTCCAGACTGTGTCACCCCAGTGATCATTGAATCGCCGCAAGATCTGATGTGTAGTCAACTTGTTGTACAAGAACAACATTCTGACCCGACACTTGCTACTGTGCGGAATAAACAAAAGGGTCGAGTGATTAAGTATTCACGGGGAGGTCGAGCCAAGTTCCTTCGCAAACAAGGACGGCTCTACCGTGAGTCACGAACACCCGAGGGCGAGGTTCGACTGCAGTTTGTCGTTCCTGCAAAGTACTGCCAAGCAGTGTTAGAATGGGGTCATTGTTCAGCCTCAGGAGGTCACATGGGCAAAAGGAAGACCCAGGGCCGTATCCGAGCTGACTTTTTCTGGCCAGGGATGGGACGAGACATAGATAGTTTTGTCCGTTCCTGCAGTGTGTGTCAAAGTAACACTAATCAGGGACATGTCCTTCCTGTGCCGTTCATAACCACACCTGTAATCTCTGAGACAGTTGAGAGACAGGGTAGTGGTGAAGTGGGTGCAGACCTGACGTCTCGCCCATTGGCCCCACAGGACACATTATGTCCAGGGCCTGTACATACATATTATGTACCGTAAGTTAAGGGGGAAGTTGAGAGGCGACTTAAGGCTATGGAAGACCCAAGTTTGCACAAGGATCCTCAGCTCCCCGATACTAATATAAGTACTGTAGGTTAAGGGGGAATTTCGAGAGAGAACTCCGCAGAGGCGACTTGAGGCTATGGAAGACCCAAGTTTGCACAAGGATTCTCAGCTCCCCGATACTAATATAAGTACTGTAGGTTAAGGGGGAAGTGAGAATTCCGCAGAGGCGACTTGAGGCTATGGAAGACCCAAGTTTGCACAAGGATTCTCAGCTCCCCGATACTAATATAAGTACTGTAGGTTAAGGGGGAAGTGAGAATTCTGCAGAGGCGACTTGAGGCTATGGAAGACCCAAGTTTGCACAAGGAGTCTCAGCTCCCCGATACTAATATAAGTACTGTAGGTTAAGGGGGAAGTGAGAACTCCACAGAGGCGACTTGAGGCTATGGAAGACCCGAGTTTGCACAAGGACTCTCAGCTTCCCGATATTAATATAAGAACTGTAGGTTAAGGCACAGGTTGGGGACCCATGTGCAGTTCGAGGCTATGGAAGACCCGAGTTTGCACAAGGATTCTTAACTTGCTGACACTAATCGTGTGCTAAAATTAATGGCGACCTCGAGTGTACTTTTCATAGCATGTACTGATTGCTAGGCAGAGAGAGTAATTGTAACTTAATAAGAATTTTGTCTCATTGACACTTTTGATGCTCCACCTCAATTGGTTTTGCAGGTTCAGCAATGGGTGTAGCAGTTTTGCTGTGCGGCCCAGCTGATCGTCTGCCGCACGCTGCCGCCTCTTCTCCTCTGCCTTCGTCGTCGCCATATTATTTACTGTGTCATTTTACACGTAGGTACAGTTACACTACAACTGTCACACCTACACCGTGTATTACATACACCACGCTACACAACAATTAGTTGTCAGTGTAAATGTAGCGAACTTTTCGCTCAGTTTGACCTCAGTACAGGATTTTCACCGTCGTCACGGAGTTTTTCCCTCAAGCTTGCTTCTATTAACGTAAACACGAGTTTTTTTCGCTCACTGGCGACTGCGATTTTCTCCTGTAGCAGGATAGCACACACACCACAGTGTGAATCTTGTGTGAATGACTTAGGATGTGTACATATATATATATATATATATCCACAAATTTTTTCCCATAAGGAAAAAATTTAATTTTGTAGGGGTGTAATGTCACGAATCAATTCTCGACATTTCCCTTTGGTGAGAAGCCACGAACTATTAGTGGAAAACTCACTGTGTATCGCTCAGTTAACCGTTTCTCTCTCCATTTCGGAGTATACTTTTCAAAACATTCGTCACTTTCAAAAGTGACCGATTTAATGCACGTCACTAAGTGCTCTACCGAGCGATACAATTGTTTCTTTATTGTTCGCCCTGCTTGCCTCAACCGTTAGCCACGCCTTCTTCCGGTGGCTTGTGCGTCCTGCCTATACATCATTTGAATTCAGTCTAGTTGTGGCTTTGACAGAGAGAGGTCCTGTGCTCCAGAAGTGTGAGAGGTCAGCTAGCACCCAAGCTCCACAGAGTACGGTTTCTCCAAACTCCCACCCCTTGGTGATACAAAGCATTCATCGTTCAGTATTTCCTTTTGTTTTCCTAGTCTTAACAGTTTAATTAAGGTGTTTTTTTTTAGGCGTAAGTATTTAGCTTTTGTGTGAGTGAGTGAGTGCGTCTCATTGATTTGATTTGAAATGTAACGTTAAATTTATTCTTGTATTCAATAAATTTAACAGTTCTTTTCCTTGAGCTTAATGTAAAGTAAAATCTTGTTTCATTTCTCCAAATTAAGCTTATTTCCCACATAGCTCCTAGCTTGCATAGACGTTTTACTATTTATAACTGCTACTTAGACCAGTCTTGTTGTATTAACTTAAAATCCGTTGTGCCATAGGAGTTAATGCATCAGCAAGGACCTGATATTATTATTAGTATTAGTTATTTATTGTCAGGGGTGAAGTAACTTTCTCCAGTGGCTAACAGTACTAATTCAGCATTTGTGAGTAATTAGTCTCTGCTGTGTACTGTTGAGAAAGTTTATAAATTCTCGTTCTTAGAGAATCGTGCACAAGCCAGCGTAAAGTAATCGTTGCTTGATGTAGCAAGACAATCATTGTCCCTGCTCTTTAATATTATTGAATATTATTATCAATCAAATAATATTCAACCAATTATTTTAAAAACACCGTGATATTTTAAAAACCCCGTGACAATTGGCGACCTCATTCCAGGATATTAACTCCTAGCTCTAAAGCTATTCACGAGATAGTGCTCACTCATTCATATTTAGGTATTTATAATTAAACTTTATAGGCACAAGTTTACTGGTGTTTACCGTTATTCTAGCAAGTGAATTTTTGCTTTATTAATCCGTAGAGTACTTAACTCTATTTAGTACTTTATTTTTGGTAACGCCAGACGATTTTATTCGCTCCTGGGTAGTCGCTGTACCCATTGTGTTAATTATTGAGTTCTCATTTATTTGCATTTTTGCTTTAATCTTTGCCAGTTAACTAGATAAGACTGGTCACCACTAGCTTGTGTCTGTATTCTTTACTTGTGTTTATTAGTATTCGTTTGCGAAGCAGTCAGTACTCAGTTTCGGTTTGCTTAATAAATTAGCGCCATGGCTACCACCATATTTTTACAGGAAGCCAAAGATATGGGCCTTACAGACCCAACCGAAATTAAAGAGTATATACTCTCACGGCATAATCAGGAGCAGCAGCGTGAGAATGATGCCCGTGAAGAGCGTAAGATTCAGCGCGAATACGAGCGAGAACAGCGTGAGGAACGCGAAAAGGAGCGCGAGTACGAGCGAGAACAGCGCGAACACGAGCAAAAACAGCGCGAACTCGACTTGGAACATGAGCGAGAACAGCGTGAGGAATGAGAGAGAGAACGAGAACACGAACGTGCCGAGCGAGAAGCACGCGAAAAACATGAACTTCAGATGACGAAGCTCAAGCGAGATTCCTTGGCTTCAGACGCGTCTGGTGCAGTTGGTCCAAGCTCCACGAGCGTTCTCCCTGCACATGTCCTGCCGACCCCACGCATTAAGCTTCCTTCATACAAGGAAAGCGAGCGAATCGAGCCGTACATAGCTCGTTTTGAGGACATGGCAGACATATATCAACTGGATGAGGCAGCTAAGCGGCTTCAGTTTCTTAGCCTATTTGAGGGCCCTGCCCTCGATATTCTCCACAGAATTCGTGGAGACAATCTCACATATGAGATGATGAAAGCTGCACTCATTAAGGCGTATGGTCTCACAGTAGACGACGCCAAAGTTCAGTTCATGCGAGCTCGTCTCCAAGACAAGGAGACAGCTGTTCAGTTCCTTGATCGTCTCACAGCTTACTTAAATGAGTGGATGGAGAAAGATGAAACTCCTTCCACGCGTGAGGGGATAATTGACCTTATGCTGCGTACACAGCTAGAGAGGTCGTGGCCTGCTGAGCTCATAGCACAGCTTAAGATCTGCCAGGTGAAAGATGCCAGCCAAATGGCAGAGAAGGCTGACGCATTCTTTACTGCATACGGGTATCAAACTCGTAAGCAAAACACCTGGAGCAGAAAAGATACTGCCAAGTCTGGGAAGCCGTCTCAGACTGAACCCCAGCAACAAGGCCATTCTCAGAATAATGGCCAAGGTCCAAAACCGCAGTGGAAGGACCAGGGGCAAAACACTCAGAAACCTGAGTGGAAGAGGTACAACAAGTACCCTAACCAGCAGCAGTATCAGCCACGCAACCGACCGTCGGGACAAACTTTTCACCACCAGCTCAAAAGAGGCAGGAAGCGAATGCAGCCTTCATTCCTCAGCAGCAGCACGGTGGTCACATCCCTACCAGTATGGGTACTCCCCCACAGTTCACTAGTCCCACAGTGACAGTGAACCCCCCTCCACAGATGGCCAATGTTCCATCTTATAATTCTCAAGGCACAATGTTTGCCGCATCAATTCAGAAGCCTCATGAGTGGCTAGCTGCTTCCTCCACAGGCCCCACCACAGGTGACAGTACCTTCCTTGTACAGCCAGGGTTTGTGGGAGGCATTCCTGTGAAGGTCCTGAGAGACAATGGTTCCTCAGGTTGCTCTGTTAAGCAGAGTTTAGTTCGGCCTGAGCAGTATACAGGTTGACAGATCCATGCAAATCTTATTGATGGATCAGTGAGATTGTTCCCTGAGGCATGTATCCAGGTGGCATCTCCATTTTATACTGGTACGACACTTGCAGTTGTCATGCCAGAACCTCTATTTGACCTTATCATTGGAAATATTAATGGTGTCAAGAATAGTTGCACCGAACATGATGCTACTCATACTTCGGCTGCTGCGGTAACACGAGCCATGACTGAGGCTCCAGACTGTGTCACCCCAGTGATCATTGAATCGCCGCAAGATCTGATGTGTAGTCAACTTGTTGTACAAGAACAACATTCTGACCCGACACTTGCTACTGTGCGGAATAAACAAAAGGGTCGAGTGATTAAGTATTCACGGGGAGGTCGAGCCAAGTTCCTTCGCAAACAAGGACGGCTCTACCGTGAGTCACGAACACCCGAGGGCGAGGTTCGACTGCAGTTTGTCGTTCCTGCAAAGTACCGCCAAGCAGTGTTAGAATGGGGTCATTGTTCAGCCTCAGGAGGTCACATGGGCAAAAGGAAGACCCAGGGCCGTATCCGAGCTGACTTTTTCTGGCCAGGGATGGGACGAGACATAGATAGTTTTGTCCGTTCCTGCAGTGTGTGTCAAAGTAACACTAATCAGGGACATGTCCTTCCTGTGCCGTTCATAACCACACCTGTAATCTCTGAGACAGTTGAGAGACAGGGTAGTGGTGAAGTGGGTGCAGACCTGACGTCTCGCCCATTGGCCCCACAGGACACATTATGTCCAGGGCCTGTACATACATATTATGTACCGTAAGTTAAGGGGGAAGTTGAGAGGCGACTTAAGGCTATGGAAGACCCAAGTTTGCACAAGGACCCTCAGCTCCCCGATACTAATATAAGTACTGTAGGTTAAGGGGGAAGTTCGAGAGAGAACTCCGCAGAGGCGACTTGAGGCTATGGAAGACCCAAGTTTGCACAAGGATTCTCAGCTCCCCGATACTAATATAAGTACTGTAGGTTAAGGGGGAAGTGAGAATTCCGCAGAGGTGACTTGAGGCTATGGAAGACCCAAGTTTGCACAAGGATTCTCAGCTCCCCGATACTAATATAAGTACTGTAGGTTAAGGGGGAAGTGAGAATTCCGCAGAGGTGACTTGAGGCTATGGAAGACCCAAGTTTGCACAAGGATTCTCAGCTCCCCGATACTAATATAAGTACTGTAGGTTAAGGGGGAAGTGAGAATTCCGCAGAGGCGACTTGAGGCTATGGAAGACCCAAGTTTGCACAAGGAGTCTCAGCTCCCCGATACTAATATAAGTACTGTAGGTTAAGGGGGAAGTGAGAACTCCACAGAGGCGACTTGAGGCTATGGAAGACCCGAGTTTGCACAAGGACTCTCAGCTTCCCGATATTAATATAAGAACTGTAGGTTAAGGCACAGGTTGAGGACCCGTGTGCAGTTCGAGGCTATGGAAGAGTCGAGTTTGCACAAGGATTCTCAACTTGCCGACACTAATCGTGTGCTAAAATTAATGGCGACCTCGAGTGTACTTTTCGTAGCATGTACTGATTGCTAGGCAGAGAGAGTAATTGTAACTTAATAAGAATTTTGTCTCATTGACACTTTTGATGCTCCACCTCAATTGGTTTTGCAGGTTCAGCAATGGGTGTAGCAGTTTTGCTGTGCGGCCCAGCTGATCGTCTGCCGCACGCTGCCGCCTCTTCTCCTCTGCCTTCGTTGTCGCCATATTATTTACTGTGTCATTTTACACGTAGGTACAGTTACACTACAACTGTCACACCTACACCGTGTATTACATACACCACGCTACACAACAATTAGTTGTCAGTGTAAATGTAGCGAACTTTTCGCTCAGTTTGACCCGAGTACAGGATTTTCACCGTCGTCACAAAGTTTTTCCCTCAAGCTTGCTTCTATTAACGTAAATACGAGGTTTTTTCACTCACTGGCGACTGCGACTTTCTCCTGTAGCAGGATAGCACACACACCACAGTGTGAATCTTGTGTGAATGACTTAGGATGTGTACATATATATATATATATATATATATATATCCACAAATTTTTTCCCATAAGGAAAAAATTTAATTTTGTAGGGGTGTAATGTCACGAATCAATTCGCGACATTTCCCTTTTGTGAGAAGCCACGAACTATTAGTGGAAAACTCACTGTGTATCGCTCAGTTAACCGTTTCTCTCTCCATTTCGGAGTATACTTTTCAAAACATTCGTCACTTTCAAAAGTGACCGATTTAATGCACGTCACTAAGTGCTCTACTGAGCGATACAATTGTTTCTTTATTGTTCGCCCCTGCTTGCCTCAACCGTTAGCCACGCCTTCTTCCGGTGGCTTGTGCGTCCTGCCTATACATCATTTGAATTCAGTCTAGTTGTGGCTTTGACGGAGAGAGGTCCTGTGCTCCAGAAGTGTGAGAGGTCAGCTAGCACCCAAGCTCCACAGAGTACGGTTTCTCCAAACTCCCACCCCTTGGTGATACAAAGCATTCATCGTTCAGTATTTCCTTTTGTTTTCCTAGTCTTAAGAGTTTAATTAAGGTGTTTTTTTTTAGGCGTAAGTATTTAGCTTTTGTGTGAGTGAGTGAGTGCGTCTCATTGATTTGATTTGAAATGTAACGTTAAATTTATTCTTGTATTCAATAAATTTAACAGTTCTTTTCCTTGAGCTTAATGTAAAGTAAAATCTTGTTCCATTTCTCCAAATTAAGCTTATTTCCCACATAGCTCCTAGCTTGCATAGACGTTTTACTATTTATAACTGCTACTTAGACCAGTCTTGTTGTATTAACTTAAAATCCGTTGTGCCATAGGAGTTAATGCATCAGCAAGGACCTGATATTATTATTAGTATTAGTTATTTATTGTCAGGGGTGAAGTAACTTTCTCCAGAGCCTAACAGTACTAATTCAGCATTTGTGAGTAATTAGTCTCTGCTGTGTACTGTTGAGAAAGTTTATAAATTCTCGTTCTTAGAGAATCGTGCACAAGCCAGCGTAAAGTAATCGTTGCTTGATGTAGCAAGACAATCATTGTCCCTGCTCTTTAATATTATTGAATATTATTATCAATCAAATAATATTCAACCAATTATTTTAACAACACCGTATTATTATAAAAACCCCGTGACACGCAGAGCTACTGCCTGTTCTCCACAGGCCTTGATTCACGCCCGACGGATGTTCTTCCAATTCAAAGCCATCATTGAAGGATCTTTGCCATATGCAGATGCTGCAGCAGCCAAGATGTGGACTGCATTGTGGTTGCTCGTTATTGAGCAGTCCAGGACATTAGATAACGCCGGAGTGATGACAGGTGCACGTGACTGAAATCATTTTCGTTTGGGGTTGAATGCAGTAGTTGATGTGGATGGTTAGGGAACAGGTTCCTTGGCTTCTTTGCCTTCTTCAGAGTCCTCCAGCTCAATGGAAGCTTCCACCACTGCTCGCCCCAGCTGCTCTTGCAGTTCCTGAACTCAGGAAGCCTCCTCTCTTCCATGCTTCATCATTTCAGCATTGGAAACCTTCCAGTCACTACTGAGCGTGATGCCTTCCTGGCCATCCTCCCATTGATCCTTCAGAAAAGCCTTGTCCTCTTCGTTCTTCAGCAGCTACATGGCATCTGCATGCACAGAGTTGATGAGGTTCTTTAGTCTGAAATCGGCTTGCTTCCTTCCTTCCTCCTCCTTCCTCCTGTTGTTCCACTTGCTCAGGAAGCACCATTCCATGTACAGATTTTCCACTTTTGGGACCCTGTGCTTGCTCTGTGTCACAGAAATTCTGGTGTGATACCAGAATGCAGTGACATCAGAGTCCATAATCATTGCAGCATCCTGTAGGGTTAACTTTTCCTTCAGGAGAAGATAGAACAGCTGCCGGAGGACCTCACTGTTAGACGGCAACTTACCACCTATGTACTGGGTTAGGGGTTGTCCAGCCAACCAGATCTCAGTCTTCTTCATCGTTTCCTTCTCTTCCTTACATTTGTCGTTGTCATCTTCCTCCCTGGAAGAAGGCTCTTCGCCAGCTGTAGCCATTGCAATCAAAGTTCGAGATTGACTCACCAACTGGAGAGATTCCTCAGATCAAAGACTATGTTACTTACCTTTGTAATGCACAAAACAAGCGTTCGCTAAGACAGTCCGAGAAAAAATGACACATTACAGTACTGATGGCCCAGCTCCCTTCCCCCTCGAACTACCTCCACCTGCCCAGGCACCACAACATCTTCTCTCTCCCCTCCCTGTCGCTTTTCCGCCTTTCTCTTCGTGACTATGAGTATGATCCCATTCTGCTTTATAGAGGGAACTTCAGGGCTGTTGGGTCACCAGAATTCTTTGGCCAATATGCACAAAAATTTTACACACTGTGTTGTTACATCTGTGGCACAATGCTAAGGGATGGCCCACGAAGGATTTCCCATAATTATCATTCCCTTCATTCATATGGGCCAGCATAATATATATATATATATATATATATATATATATATATATATATATATATATATATATATATATATATATATATAAAATGTTGGAGTCTCTGTGGTACAGTGGTAAAGTGTGCGTTTCGTACACGGGTAAACCAGGGTTAGCGCCCCGCCAGGGTAATAAACTTTGGCAGTGTTCACCCGGCCACGTACTGCGTTGGCGGACACAAGGGGTGCTGTGGTTGAACCAGTGTCACTTACTATAAAGTATGCTTGCACCCAGTCGGCTTGCGCGGGCCGATTACACTTAGTTCACAGACTACACACTCATCCAAAGCCACTCCAACACTACAATTACACTTACAAGCACTTCTCACCCTACATACAATCTCTACCAGACAGCCTAAGCCACTTGGTAGAGATACATTGACTGTATCGTCCCGACTTCGGTCGGGATAGGCCGGTCCTGCAGTGGATACTCAAACGGCTGCTGCTGCTGCTGATGATGATATAATGTTAGTGCTTGTCCACAAAACAACTTGCAGGACTAATAGCCTTTCCATGACAGAATCATTGCAGATACCACTATGTTCGTTTCCATACCGTTATTCAGCCTACAACGACCAATTCTGATGACAAGTTAAAAAAAAAAAAAAAATTATATTTTCGCGTGAGGTGATTTCCGACTATTTTGCACCGTCACCTTGCATGAAAGTAAAATTTTTTGTTTCGTATTTTCTTGACACTCCCTGCACATACCCCGGCTTCTTGCAAAAGGAATTAGGACCATATATATTTCCGTTCTAGTGAAAGAAACGAGCGAACGCATAGACAGACATTTTCGCGTGTCGCCATTTCAGAAAATTTCGCTCCGCCGTGTGACGCACGATCGTTATTTTTTAACATTCCCTCTTCCTACCCCGATCTAATGCAGGAAAAAAAAAAAAGTTGGGATCTATCACCGTTCTTGTAAAAGAAACAAACAAATGTACAAACAGACACACGCATACATAACTTGACCTTATTTTGATTTATATACTTTATTCCTGTTCTCATCTCACAGTTTAGTCATCTTTGGAGAGTACCAAAATATTGAGGGCGTTAGTATAGGTTACATATCTCCTTAGTTAGAATGATCCCTTCTAAGCTGAAAACAAGCATTTGGACATGTAAATGAGAAAACTTCACGCTCACTCCACTGTCGCTGGCTGGCGTGAGTGTAGGGTGGCATCACTACCTGACAGTGCAATTCCCGTATTCCTCAGTTAAGCGCTTGTAACAGTTCTTGGGTTAACATTTATAGTTTTACTGGAAATGTTTGGTGGTAGATGGTGGCCACCGTCATCCACTCACTTGATGTAGTGCTGCCTACTTCTTCCTTCTCCTTTCTCCTTTAATCTTGGTGTCTGCCATCCTCTCTTCCTATTTCTCCCTTTCTTTCTTGCTATTTTTTTTTTTCTCTTCTTTCCGCTTCAGGTGACTGTACGACTAGTGACAAGCCTACTGGTTTACTGTAACCCAGGAACCATTTACAACGCTGCGTGGCAACCATATAACCAGTATGCAGGGTGATGTGGAGTCTTTTATGGTGCCCTCGCTAATTGGGTGGAGAGACGCAAATACAGCATCCATCCAGGAACCAAACTTCTACAGTATTCCCACCCGCGCCTCGCTTGGATAAGACAATGTCAACCGCAATGGAACATCAGTTCACTGCACAAGATGACCATGCAAGGGCGGTTGTTTGCGTGTGGCTGATGGGTCTGTTCAGCCAACCATACTGGACTGATCAATAATATCTGTAAATGCTAAAATACCCATACCTTTCTAGAGCCGAAATGTGACTGCTACTTATATAAAGTCAAATGGTATGCTAGAAATTTTAACTTTTCCCGCTATATTCTGCATTTTAGAACTTGTCTTGCTAAACTCTGAAATCTTTCCTCTCAGTTCTAATCTTTCCCGCGCCATTTCAGAGCAAGTTTGAAAGTATGTGTGAATCTGCTTTGTCAGTTCATTTCGCGGTAGCAGCTAAAAAGATGATCATTTCTTTGCTTCATCCAGGCATAGTGATGCGTTAGTATGAGGGACATAATCATTGTCCACTGGATCGATGAAACTGAGTGAGACTGTCTTACTGAAAGTGTTAGCTAAAATTGCATACGAGCATGCAGCCCTCGTTATTGTTGTGTTTTCTGAACTGTGCATATCGATGCTGAGAACAGATGGTCGTGAGGTGGGTGTTGCAGTGATTGTGAAAGCTGTGATAATATAGTGTGGTGCATGATATTATAATGGAGGCATGTGTTGTTGTGGGGGGAGGGGGTATGATTCGAGAGAGTTGACTGTGATTGTGACTTAGGCAGGTCAGTATGCGAAAGTGGTGTTATGACTCCGTGGAGTCTAACTCTGTACATCGACACGTGGGACAAGTATGGTTGTCGAATGGATGTCAGAGGCGAGTTTGGAGACGGTAATGCCACTGTTGTAATGTTCAAACACTTCACAATGGCGTTACAACCATTTAAGTTCCCACGATTACCGTATGAAAATATGCACACTGAAGCTGACACCGGCTATGGTCGTAGTTTGTGTGTGTGTGTGTGTGTGTGTGTGTGTGTGTGTGTGTTGATGGAGTTGGTGTTTGTGGGGCAGCTGGTCCACATTGATCCTAAGACATAATGTATGATAGGGTGGAATCGCCTCACTACTGGGGTAAGCTCGTGGCCGCAAGCCGTACGAAAGAGCGACGTTAGATACACCTATATAAAAAGTATCGTTACAGGGGGTCCAAGAAATTTCATACTGAACAATCCAGCTGTCCCAGTAAGGTTGGTAAGAGTGGCTGTAGGCGAGTTACAATTTGGACGCCCGTAGAATTTTGCATGGGAAATATATATATATATATATATATATATATATATATATATATATATATATATATATATATATATATATATATATATATATATATATATATATATATATATATATATATATAATATATATATATATATATATATATATATATATATATATATATATATATATATATATATACGCAACGTTGGGTCTGCAGGACGTTGGGATAATGACTCGCCGGGAATAACTACAATATGATTCTTATTAGATGCATACCAGGATTGTTTTGAGACAATGAATGACATGCAGTCTGAAGTTGAATGAATGAAAATGATATATATATATATATATATATATATATATATATATATATATATATATATATATATATATATATATATATATCATGCATACAGTATACATATCTATCCATCTATCTGTCTATCTATATAATATATATATAGATAGATATATAGATAGATATGGAGAGAGAGAGAGAGAGAGACTGGATTCCGGGGGCTGGAATGATGCGTGAATGGAAGTATGTATTTAGAGAGAGAGAGAGTCAGGAGTCCGGGGGCTTGAATGATGAGTGAATGGAAGTGAGGCCTATTTAGCTTGGGCAAGTTTGTGCTGTCTGGACATTGCTACTCCTCACCTTGCCCTTGGGAGGGAAAGGAGGTCCGGATGATATATATATATATATATATATATATATATATATATATATATATATATATATATATATATATATATATATATATATATATATATATATATATATACGGCCTTAATGACCAGGGGATTCGGCCCCAATGGTCGATAGGCCAGAAAAAAAAAAAAGTTTCATACACCATGGCAACCTCAGAGGCTACGCGTGGAGCTATTCTCGTCTTGCACAGGAGGAGCATCGGCATCTCTGAAATTGTTCAGCGGACTGGCGTTACGAGACCGACTGTGTATCGGTGGATTTGGCGAGATGAGGAGACTGGCACTGTGGACGACATGCCTCGATGCGGCCGCCCTACATGCACAGCTCGCGAGGACGACTTGGTGAAGGAATCATCTCATTTTTTTAATAGGATGAAGTTTGCTGACGTTTCTACAGTGCAGTATGTGTAAATCGCTATAATTATGTAATTTGATGCACATTTCCCATCTGTTAAGCAGGCCATCGCAGCAGCCGATGCTGTTGATCCCTTCAGACCTGCAGTCAGCATTCGCAGTGACCTTCATTTACGGTGCTCATCACAAATTATTCGCAACAGGCATTATTGCAACGCCCTGCATGTTCGCAAACCAGCAAGAAAGGCAGATCTGACTGACTTGCATAAGGAAGGCAGAATGGAAAATGGAGTGACGTAAGCTGACAAACAAACTGCTTTTGGGATCATGTAGTTCTGTGACGAGAAGACCTTTTGCAGTGACGGTCCCACATCTACAAAATTCGTTTGGCGGCAAGACAATGTAAGACTAGTCTCATCTCTCTCTCTCTCTCTCTCTCTCTCTCTCTCTCTTCATTGTTATCCTGTGTGTTTACCTATTTCATACTAGTCATCTCCAGACGATATTATTAGCCTTAGAGCAAACCTAAATGGAAACTATAATTATTTAAGAAGTGCAATTTATAGAAGCGCTAATTGCAAATTTCTGTCACAGGCCTTATAACATCGTCTAAACATAACATAAACTCTAACAGAAAGCGCTCAGAGAGCGCATACCTTTGACAATGCCATTGCCACTAAAAAGTATCCGGATTCGTGGATATAAGATCCGGATCCGAATCCGCCCCCAAATTGAATCAATTAATTTTTGGTCCATGACCCACTTTTCCACAAAATTCCATTGAAACTCTCTCTCTCTCTCTCTCTCTCTCTCTCTCTCTCTCTCTCTCTCTCTCTCTCTCTCTCTCTCTCTCTCACACACACACACACACACACACACATATACTTACCTACCTTTATCTATTTGTCTACTTGTCTTTACATCTATCCAGTTATACATGTCTATCTATCCCTGTCTCTCTGTCCATCAGTCAGACTGTTTGTGGCCCATTTCCATTGGATTATCTATCTCTCCATGCATCTTTAATTCACTGTCCTATATCTGTCTGACTATACCATAATGTTTGGTTGTCTTATATGCATTTTGTCCACTCTTGCTGAATTCCTCTACCTTCACTCCATTATATTCTTTCCCTTCTTTCTTATCTTAATCAGTTCCTTCTCACACTTTTCTTCACCTCTCCTCATCCTATATTTTCCCTTTCTTCCACATTTCCTCCCTTTATCATGCCCATTCCCTCCATCTCGGATCATCCTATCCTCTCTCTTCTCTCTATCTTTCACCTTGGTTTTCTATCCCCTCAAATTTTCCTCATCGTCTCCACTCCATTCCTTCCGTCTTTCCTTAACCTGTGTTCGCCATTCCTGCCATCGTTCTTAACTCTATTCTCTTAATTCCTTCCACATTTCCTCAACGCTCCAGCCTTCTATCCTTTTTTTCTTTCACCTCGATTGGATCTTAATAAAACTGGCTTATTAACCAACAAATAATCGAACAATGGGCCCGTAGACCTCCCGATATATGTACTTCCAATATACTCCTATGTACCTTATCCTCTCCCATCTCTATTTTTTGTCACCCTGTCCTCTCTATTTTTTTCTATCCTTCATCACCCGGTGTCTGTCTTCCCTACACCTTCCCTCATGCTATTTCCTTCCCTCTCTTTAACTTTCCTCATCCTATCCTCTCCCGTCTCCCTTCCCTCTCCCTCATTTTTCTCTCCCTTTCCTTCATCTCTCCCATTCCTCTTCTCACCCACATCTCTTTCTCCATTTCATCACCCCCTTCTTTGTTTCTCTCTCCTTCATTTTCCTTCGTTTCTTCTCCCATTTCGTTCTCATATTTCTTTCATTTCTTTCTCCCTTTCTGCCTTTGCTCATCTTCTCCAATCCCTTCCTCTCCTTTATTTACATATCCCTTTCTTCTCCATTCCCCTCTTTCCATCTGCCATTCCTCTCCTTTCCTTCAAATCCTTTTCAATTTTCTCTCCCTTTTCTCATTTCCTTTTCCCTGTCTTCTCCTCTCTCTCATACCCTTCTCTTTTGTACACTTCTCCCTTACTTCCATCAACGCTTTTCCTTTCCTATCTCTCATATTTTTCCCTCCATCTATCCTTCCTTCACCTCCTCCTCATGTCTTTCTGCCTCTCTTCCTTTCATTTCATTTCCTCTGCTTTTCAGAATCATGTTCTCCTTTCTTCCCTGCATCTTTCCTTTTCCTTTCCTTCAATTCCTTCCACGTGCTTCGATCTCTTTATCCTTTCCTCTCCCCCTCTGAACCGTCTTTCCATTCCCACCATCTCGGTCTCCTCTTCTTTCCATTATTTCCTTCTTCCTTTCCTCCATCTTCCTCTCACTTTCTTCTCTGTCTTTCCTTTATATCTCCGACTCCCTTTTCTTTAAATGTCCGTCATTCCCCTCTTTTCCTCCACATCTCCCTTGCCTCTCCTCTTCGTCATTTGCCACTTACTTTCCATTACCTCGCTTTTCGTTTCCTTTCCCTCCTCTTCCTCTCTTCCTTCCTTTTCTTCTCCCACGTTTTCTTCCCTCCCCTCCCACCCCGCCCTTCCCTTTCCTCTCTTCCTATCTGTTCTTTCAATTTCCGTCTCATTTTCCTTCCCGCTTAAACATATATTGTAATATTATAGTAATTACTTTTACCCTTTGGGGGGAAGGTGGGAGTGAGGAACCGGGCAGTCTTATGAGAAAAATCACAACATTTTGCTTCATTTTTCCCGTTTTATATTAATACTTTCTTGGTTATGCGTCTTTTTTTTTCTTACGTGGTAAGTAAACATCCTTGCTGTTGTAGACGGTCTTACCTCTTATTGGGACTAAATCCACATTATTTAATTGGAAGAAAATCACGTAGATAGTGACTTATAAATATGTATATTATACTACCTTCTGTCATATGTCTATTAAACTACCTTTTGTCGTAGATGCACCATTTATAATTACTTTTGAGGCTGATGTAAGACCATTTTATAATTAGCTGAGGAACATTCAATCGATCGTTAGGTTAAGTTATTTAGCTGGAGCACGCCCTTCCTAAACTTAGTAAATTTTTCGAATTAAAGCCGAGTATAAAAAATAGTTCTTGGGCTGAGGGAATTACAAGCCATGTCGAGTAATCCCTTTATGCTTAGAGCGTATCACTGTATTGTGGCCAGGTTAACACCAAAGGCATTTAATCCCCTTACTAGGCAAAGGATTAATACAGATTATAATATAAATAATATTATGAAAAAACTGTGACAATCAACTGAAATCTTACTATCTCCACTGCCTTCATCGTACATGACAATTCAAATAAGTACATTCCTTTGCTTCCTCTATTCGTTTCCATTTTTTAGTTATGTTTTATTCTTGCTGGAGTGACAGAAGGGTGGGAAAGTCTTTTTTATTTTATTTCATGTCTTACAATTATTTCCATGGTTTTCGCTTTTCTTATGAGTATCGTATTCTTTGGAGAAACATGCTTTGAATTTTTGTTTATGGAAATAAGGAGGAGCCAAAAGCCAAAAGACTGCAAAGGCATGCTCTCCCTCTAACGCCAAGCAAAAGAGTGCCAAAGTCCAAATCAGTTCAAGACGCCCGGCTAATGTACGTATTAAAAAGTGAAGCACTTAGGCACGCAGAACAGCACTGAGGCAGACTGTTCCAGAATTGACGTGTTCTGTGCATGGCCAAGGACTAATAGATTCCTGCTAACACTCTTCTGAAAATTTTGAACACACAAGGTGCAAAAGTGTGGATACCAGGGTATTGTAATAGCGTCGTCATAAGGAAGGCATAAACATGCAAGTAGAGAGTTCAAGAGATCTGTAAACTATGAAACAGAAATAATAAATAGAGCATGACGTAACGCAGTCATTTAAGCTTTTTTAATTGCCGGCAAGTACAGTAAGCTTTATAAATCGATTACTGCATCTTTCGCTGCCCTTTTCTTTTCCAGTTTTTTTCGTTCCTCCTTTCTTAAAGTATACTTCTCATCCTTTCCTATTCTTTCAAAGTGTAGCTATTCTTTTCCTTACTGATTTCCCCATCATATGTCTCTACATGCACCTCCCCAGAAGATACTTCCCGTATTCAAACTTGTTGTGCATGAGATAGGATTACTTCTGGCTGTGTTCCTCCCATGCTGGGAGTAGACAAGAAAAAGGCGATACAAATGAGCAGAGATCTTCAGATAAGCAATCTTTCCTTCACCTCTCATTATGAAGTTACTCATTTTCTTTTCAATTTTATTTAGTCCGTCATCATTCTTCTCAACCTCTTCCTTTTTTGTGTCTTATCTTACTACGCCTTCTCACATCTCCTTTTTTGTCTCCTCCATTTACTCTCACTTCCCTTTGTTCACTCCTCTTTCCTTTCCTGTTTTTCTCTCTCTTCCCTCTGACTCTCCCTCTCCATCAACCCACGCTCACACGCCAAAATTCTCCGTTCTTCTTCCATATCACGTCAAGAATTTTCCACGATCCCTCCCTCTGTGATTCTCTCTCCTTCCCTTCTTCCTTCGTTCTTCTCGCTTCTTCTCTCCCCCTTTTCTTTATCCTTCCTTTGCTCTCTACCTTTAATTTGCCCTTTCTTTCCCTCCTTTCTATTCCTTGCATGCCCTTCATACCTTCATCCTCCTATCGCTATTCTCTCCTTCCCTCACTTCCGGCTTCTGCATCCTCCATTCCTCCTTCCACACCTTCCTTCCTTCCTTACGCTCCTTCCTTCTCTCTCTCTCTCTCTCTCTCTCTCTCTCTCTCTCTCTCTCTCTCTCTCTCTTACCTTATCCCTTCTTTCTCCCTCCCTCCCTTCCTTCCTTACTCTTTTTCCTTCCCACTCCCTCTCTTATCCTATCCCCTTTCCTTGCCCATCTCTTACCCCCCCTTCTCTCTCTCTCTCTCTCTCTCTCTCTCTCTCTCTCTCCTTTATTTGTTATCCTCTCTTCTCTCTTTTAATTCTTGTTCTCCTCTTTCATTTCCTCTTTCTCTTTCCTTGAGCTTCTTCTCCCTTCCTTCATCATCTCTTTCCCTGTCATTGTTTTCCACTCTTCCTTGCTGTGCCGTTTGTTCACAACCCCTTCTCGACTTCCAGTTCCTTTCTTTCCTCCCTTTTCCTTCTTCTTCCTCTTTCTCTCCCCCTTGTTTTCCACCCACACCCAACATCGTTTTCAGCATTCTGTCCTCCCTTCGTGGACTTCTTTCTCTACTTCAATCCTTTGTTCTCTCCCTACCTCTACGTAGCCCTCTTTCTCCTCAGTCCAATATTTCCTCTTTCTGTCCTCCCATATTTCACCTCCTCCTCCCTCTCCTCCTTCCCTTCTATTTTTTTTTTCCTTGCTTCTTTCCTTGAACTCTTTCTTTCTCCTTTGCTCTATACTTTCCCATCTCTCTCTTTATTCTTTTTTTCTCTTTTATCTCTCCTTCCTTGATTACTTTTCTTCTTTCGTTTTAGCCTTCCCTTGACTACTTTCAATACTTCCCTCCCACCCCATTGTCTCCTTCCTTCTCTTAACCCTTTTCTCTCTCTCCTCGTTCTTTGATCCCTTCTCACATTCCCTCTCTCTCGTCCTCCATCTCCCTTCTCTCCTTCCCTCTTTTCCTACCCTTCTGACCTCCCTAATCCTCACTGAAACCCATTAACGTCCAATTTTATCGACCCTTACCAAAAATTAGCGTTCACAAATATACGAGGATTATGCTTCAGCCCTTGTAATGCGCACTTGTGTTATAATGTTTTGGTCGACTGTATGATTACGGATTTTTTTTTCTATTTCCAACATTAATTACTTGTTGGGCCGTTATGTAGCCAGATTTTCTTTTTCGTCGTACGTATAATTCCTTCCTTTTTATCTATTTATTTTTTTTGAGGGGTTGGGGGGCTAGGATAAGTTAAACCTATCCAACTTGACTACGACTTTTTCATTTTATACTTAACCCAGCCATACTGGTACATTCATCTTATTTAAGAACATATGAATAGAAGAAGGTCCGTTCCCCATCCATCAAACCCTACAGCCGGAAACTGCGGGAAAAAGGGGGAGGGAATACCAAGCATTATAGACAAACTAGACTAGAATATCATGCGACTGGACAAAAGGATATACTACGACTCTGTAACTCGGAAAACCACTCACAATAACTTTGTATTGATTGCTTTTGTGACTGGAATGTGTTGTGACAAGGTCATTGAAATTCATTGAAAATAACGGACGCCCAGGATTAGATCCTGGAGTCACTCTAGTTGATACTATTTACAAATCAGATTTTACTACATTTGTATAAAGCCTCTGCTTTAGTTGACATTGATTAAATCTAGTGATAACGATAATGAGAGACCTCTCGTCGCTGTAGTAGCAGAAGTAGTCGTAGCCCGAGACAGATGTCGATGTGAACCTGTGAACTGCAGACCAAGAGTCCTTTCTTTCGCATCCACGATCCTTCTTTCGGGGAACAAAGGGAGAATTAAGAGAAGTGCATGCAACATGGCAGCTCGATCAGTCGGTCACATCGGTGCCACTGCTTGATAATGTTCCTTTCCAGCACCATTCCCCATAACACATTTGAAACGTATACAGTACAAAGTATCTGCAAATGTGTATCAGTGTCCTACTCAGGAATTCACTGTCATTGTTTGTTATTCCTCTCTCTCTCTCTCTCTCCTCTCTCTCTCTCCGTTCTTTCTTTACCCCGTTTCTCTCACCTCGTTCCTTCCTTTTTTCCGCCTCTTTCCTCCCTTGCTTTCTTCTTGCCTGTCTTCTTTCCTCCCAATTATTCACCTTTTATTCACTGCCTCTTCCCCTCCACCTTTCCTTCAATTCTTGTGTCCTCATGTCTTCACTCTATATCATTCTCATTTCTTCCTCTCTTCCATTCTTGTATATAACTTCAGTGTTCACTCACTTCCTGCTTGTCATTCTTTTACCGTCCTTTAAAATTTTTTTCTCTATTATTTCGTTTTCCCAAGTTTCTCATGAAATCTTTAAAGTCACCTCCTATCTCCTGTCCTTATCCGTCCTATGTTAGAGTTTCGTATTCTATCTTCCTTCCTTTCCGCTTCATTATACATCGTTTCCTCATTCCCTTCAACTTTAGTAGTCACTCAGACCCTCCTGGTTCACTTCTCTCTTCCTTTTATCCTTCCTTCTTTCTTTCCATCCTTTCTTCCTTTCTCCCTTCCTTCCTCCCATTGCCTTATCACATTTTCACTATTTCTTTCCTCCATTCATCCTTCTCTTCCTTCCGTAACTCAGTTCCTTCAACCTCTCCTTTCTTTATTTCCTTTCCATTCTTCACTCCATGTCATTGAATGATTGATCCTCGCTTCATTGTCCTTTCCTTCCTTCATTATCTCTTTCTTCCTTGTCCTCCCTTTGTTCTTCCTTCAGTTTCCTTTTTCCTCTCCGGTATTCCTCCCTTCTTAAGTATATTTTGTGCTCAAGGAATGATTTCTCTTATTTTCCGTTATTTTCTCCTATTTATCCTCCTTTTCTTATTCTTCGTGTCTACTCTTTCAGTATTCTTTGCCTCCTTCCCTCCCCCCCATTTTTTTTAAATCTTATCTTTCCATCCTCTTCCTACTCTTCCATCTTAACTCCTTCCCTCCACTCTACCTTATTTCTTCCCACTTCTTGCTTTTATCTCCAACCCTTCTTCCTTTTCTTCTTTCTTTGTATCTCCTCGCTTTCCTCCAATTATTATTCTTTTCTTCCCCTCCTTCCTTACCTACCATTCCACGTCCTTTCTTCCTTTTCTCCTCCATCTTCCCTTCCTCCCGTCACTCTTCCTTCCTTCCTTCCTTCTTTTCTCCTTTTTTCCTTTCTTCCTTCCCTCTCTCCTTTCATTTTCTATACATCCATCCTTTTCCATCCTTCCTTTCTTTTTCTTTTTCCCCAGCTTCGCTACCTGCCCCCGTCCCCCCCAAAAAAAAAAATAATAATAATAATAATAATAATCTGATAGTTAAAATTTACACGGGAAATAACTCGGTGGGAGCAGAAGCCGGGCTACTTAAGGCGGGCTGTAATATAGAGGTGGGAATTTTTAAGCTATTACCAGAGATTTATGGCAATATTCCTCAGGCTGTAATTACTGGGGCAAGGTCGTTACCCGCCCCACCCGGAGCGACTGGACTCAGACACCTGAACTGAAATGAACCTGCATCCTTTGCAGCTACAACCATCTTATCGTTGGCTCCTTCTTCATTATAGGTTGTTAGTTGCCTTATTCATTTTTCAATTAGTTTCCTTATTCATATTTCCTTACAGATGAAATGATCACAGCCAAGTACTATATTTCGGTCACCGTCAGGGAATATAACTGTGTAACTGGAATGCGAAAATTGTCTCCCTAATTTTTTTACCATTTTCTTAACACTTATACTTCAGGCAATTTTATGTTCCAATGGGGAGCTGCAACTAATCACAGGGTTAATTAGCTTTGTGTGTTCCTTTTTCTGTTTATGCTTTTAATCTTCTGATGGTTCACTAATATCTCTCATGATTTTTGTTCAGGATGTACAACAGCTGCCCTGGGATGTCACCTTCGTTCAGTCAATAAGTTTATGGTTATCGTAAGTGCACTGAAGGTAAATATGTTTCTCCTTAATAAATATGCCAGTTCCTTTCAGAATTTGCAGGCTGCGATGTTAGTTACTCTATGTGGTCTCTCCCTTCACTCCAGTGCAAATATTATTGCAGACGAACTAAACTTATTCTCATTTTACCCAGTATCTCTTGATAAATATTTCTAAAGCCTTTGACAGACAGTGGCACCATTCCCTGCTATCCAAACTCCCTTGCTATGGCCTGATGTCTGTTGTTCCTCTGATTTCCTTATATCTCAACGACAGAACGATAAGAATTAAAGTAGATGATGTATATTCCAATTTCCACTCGATTAATGCCGGTTTGCCACAAGGATCAGTTCTGGTTCCAACCATATTCCTAATTCATATTAATGATCTATAATCCGTCGCCCATAATCCTATCCATTCATATGCAGATGTCTCTACACCTCACAGTTCATTCACACTTAAACACCCATTCACAAAGTTCAGTATCTCTAGCTCACAACTCAGTACAGCAATCTCCATATATCAAGACTTTTCTAAGATCACCGAATGGGGACAAAATAACATTGTCTCATTTAATGCTGTAAAACCAAATATATGCAGTTTACTATTAGACAAATAATGCCTGATTCCAGATTACCTTCAATGCTACTAATTTTACCTCTAAAAGTATTGAAATTCTCGATGTTTCACTTAACAGCACCCTCAGTTGGACCTCTCATGTTAGATCACTTACTAAAACCGTTTCAAAGAAACTTGGATTACTGTAGAGTTCGTAACTTCTTCACTGATGAGCAACTAGCTATATTTTGTAAGTCATGTGTGATCTCAGCTGGAATATTGCTCACCCTTCTGGAATGGATGTGGAGAGGTTGCACTAAAACAACAAGACAAAATTCAGAACAAAGCTGTTAGAATTACTAATAGCACTACTGTTACAAATGAACTACCCCCCCTTCAAGTAAGAAGGAATGTTGCCTCCCTTGCATTATTTTATTGATTTTTTTTATAGCAAATGCTCAGATGAAGCTGCATCCATTGTCTCACGTCTACATACCTTCCCTTGTGCTGCACGGGCATCTGGTAGCGCTGGACTGTCACACAGCCATATTGCAGAACTTCTGCCTATCAGAATTATTTTATTCCCCGAACTGCATCTCTTTGGAACTCGCTTCTGCAAAGTGGTTTCCGCTACACTTCAACCTACGGCTGTTCAAGTCCAACTGTTACAGATTTTTTATGAATGAAGAACCTCTGTAATCTGGTGTATGGATTTATTTATGCATTTGTTTTTCCTTCCTCGGTTCTGTTATTGAAAAAAAAAAAAAAAAAAAAAAGAGAAACCATTGATAAGTGTCCCAATATACGGTATCTCACTTCTAGTTTCGAATCTAAATTACCTCCTAAACTCTCTTCATACATAAGTTTATCTTTCTATCGATAGCCAAACGCCTTAATCCTGTAAGGGGATGACAAAAGTATTGCCTCGATGTCGCCATGTTCCCTGCCATTTTGCGGCATTCGCTATAATTCACACACACGCTTTGTCATAAATCAATCCAATTCAAGGAGTAGGCTATAGCACCAGGCGAGCAGAGCAGTACTCTCGAAGTAGATGGAAAGCTGGTGACTTGGAGAGCTGGAGCTCCCGTTTCTCCACCCCCCAGGACTGGCATCTGATCACCCCCTTTGCTGGAAAATTTCTGTGTCTCAGTAAAACAGTGAGTAGACCAACATACTCTCATATACATTTATCTGTGTCTGCACCAAATTACATGCAGCTTATGCACCACATTTCCTGACTCAAAGTAATGGTAATAATAATAATAATAATAATAATAATAGTAATAATTCATTCATGCATTCATTGATTCATCCATCATCTAATCCAGTATTGGCGCATGAGGAGCGTAGGAGCCCGGGGCTAGGCAAGTTGGTGCTGACATTTAAGAAGAGAGTGACCTGCCTCACTTATCCCTGGGTGGCATTACGTGAGCAATAAACCCCAACCATCCCTTGGATATAAACCTGCACCGGTTCAGTCCGATTGGAGAGACTTACAGTAGTTGCCCACTAAACAACCAGGGGCCACAATTTAGTTAAATGGTTACCACTCATCTAGTAAATGGCTTCCTGGTGTACAGGAAACAATTTGGTTTGTTACTCGGTGTAGAGTCACCCGTAGACAGACGGAAGAGGAAAGAATGAAGAAAAGAAAGACAGAAGAGGAAGGATGGAAAGAAGAAAGAGAAGAACAGGCAGGCATCCGAGTGCAGCATGACATCGAGTGAGTGGTTGGTGAGTGTCCCCACCAACCACTGAATCATGAAATTACTACTACTACTACTACTACTACTGCTGTTACTACTACTACTACTACTACTACTGTTACTACTACTACTACTACTACTACTACTACTACTAATAATAATAATAATAATAATAATAATAATAATAACAATAATAATAATAATAATCACACAAACAAGGACAACACTAGTCAACAACCAAAATGGTTCTGACTTATTCTCAACTGTTTCTAACTAATTTGAAACCCCCAGTTTCTAATTTGATCCTAGCATTTGGCTATCACGTAACCTTGATGTAGTACACCATAAGTGTAGGAAAATTCCCTCAAGCGTGCAATAAGTCTACAAATGGCCACAAAAATTTAATATTAAACTTAAAGTTTTTATTTATATCACATACTAAGCACAAACCGATATATACAAACATTCTTACAAGACCTTTGCAAATCAAAAGTGCTTCTGCACTCTGGTTTTGCGTTTGTAGGAGCAATTACTTTTTCACTATAAAGTCCAACAATAGTCGCCCATGATGTTTGGATTGAATCGGCCTTGATATCTGCTCTACATTATGGCAATTTCCCGGTGAAACCTTTCGCCATGTTCTTCATTGACACAGCCAAGATTAAATGGAAAGAGTTCCAAATGAGAATGGAAGAAATATATCTTGAGTGACATTCAAGTACCGGGCGCATGGTAACTCTTCGGCATCATGTCCATAAGCTCCTCAAAATTCGGTGCTCGAAAGTTTCCTAGGTAATTCTTGGTATGAACCACGAAGTTCTCCCAGGCAGCCCTTTCCAGCTCAGATAGGTTCTTTACAAAATCCTGATCATTGAGTATAGGACGAATCTGAGGGCTAAAGAAAACATCTGCCTTTACTTTGGCGTCAGATACAATGCCCTGGAACTTCGTGGGCAAGCAGTGGGAGCAACACCAACTTGATCCAAGGCCTTACAAATTTCTTCATCAGACCAAGTTTCAAATGAAGTGGAGGCAAAAATACCTTCTCAGGGTCAACAAGAGGTTTGTGAAGACAGTTGAGCCTTTCAATCGTATCTTTCTGTCTTGTGTGTATTGCTTAGCCTCTGCCCTGCTGTCATATGAACAGAGACCACACATGTGTTTTGTGTAACTTTGCTGACGTTCTCTAGAACGTCAGCAAAGTTACACAAAAGGAGATCACCTTCAGGTACCCACAGATGTTCCACGGGTGTGTTTTGAAGTCGGTGGCAGTCAAAAAAGTACTCATAGTTTCATAACTTTCAATCATCCATGAATATGTGCAATTGGGATAGAAGGAAGCTCATTGCCATCATGGAGAGGGACTGTCTTCAGTGTATTCTTGCCAGAATCTATGAACAACCACCATTCTCCTGTTTGATAAAGACCAGACTTACAAAGTTGTTGCATTAACGATACATCATAACAGAAACAAAGTGTGTCACTCAGCTTGATGTACTTTGAGAGCTCATCGTGCTATGACGGAAAGTGGTAGTACAAATTCCATCTTGTAGCAGGTTCCATTGCTTGAGTCGAGATCCAAGGAATTCATTTTTTTTTTTCCTTGGGCAGGTTAAGGTCTCTTATAAGGTCATGCAACACTACCTGACTGATGAGGTGCGGCTCCATGCTCTCTAAATCTTCTTGAAATTCGGCATCCATTCAACTATCCTCCACACAAGATTCTGATTCACTTGTGGTATTTAATGGGAGATTTGGAACTGGAAGCTCAGAGCCATGGGATACTGGCCTAAGAGCAGAAGGTAAGTTAGGATACTTGATCTTGGACC
Source organism: Coenobita brevimanus (assembly GCF_032717465.1). Classification (NCBI taxonomy): domain Eukaryota; kingdom Metazoa; phylum Arthropoda; class Malacostraca; order Decapoda; family Coenobitidae; genus Coenobita; species Coenobita brevimanus. The sequence continues at coordinate 35,863,994 of NC_137054.1, forward strand.
GGGTTTTCACTGAATACCTTTTGGTAATAATGAGGCAAAAGTAGCAGTCAGTACAGTGATCCTTTGATTCTAGCCAAATTTATGGCATGACGGAAGGTATAGCTTGTGGCCGTTTACGACGCATCCATTCATTCATGTGGTTTACACAGGCCTTGAGTGTTATATGGAGTGCCCACTTCATGACTTGATCACCAGCAGAACATTTGGAGTAATGATTGTAAGCTCCTATAATATTCCTTACAATTGGTTTTTCAGGCTTTCAAGTGTAAAGAGCCCATAAGTGTAGCAGAAAGTGTCTGATCCATTCATTCAGTTACTGCTCTCCATTGCATGCCAACACAGAATAAGGCATTTTGTAGCAGTAACGAATATATTAAACGGTGTAATGGCATCACTTAAGCATGCATTGGTGCCCCACTCCTTCCCCCCCAAAAAAAAAAAAAAAAAAAAATACCTGTTTGATCGTGGGAAAATTTTACCCGAATTTTTGCTCTGGCTGAATTACTTTGAGTTGCTAAACACTAGTATCTTGCAATTCAGATACATAACTAAAACTGATAACTGCCACACGAGCTAGTTGTGTGTGTGTGTGTGTGTGTGTGTGTGTGTGTGTGTGTGTGTGTGTGTGTTTTAAGAGTCAGGTCGGATATTCCTACGTACGAGCAGACTTACCTGTGGTATGTTAGTTCTCGAAAACTGGACGAGCAAGAGGAAAGTAGATATCATATTTGAAGTTTACTGTTTGCTGTTGCTTAGAATCTCCTCAAAATATAATTGAACCATAAAACTTTTTGAATTTTGTCGACTGGTGTAATTTGAACGGAGACATTGCCGTACTTAATCATACCATGTACAGTTGTAGACAACAGCATCGCTTCACATTTTACTTTGACCAGTGTATTATTGTACACAATATTCACAAGAGCATTTTTGGCTACGGAAACCTCATCATAGATTTCGAAAGTCATTACTCGCTGTCACGTTATTCAGCGTCACAGGATGGATTAGCATTGATGATCGGAAGTATACTTTTGAAGCCCTAAAAAAATTGCCATTTCAGGTAGTAGAAAAAATTTATGAGTTTGACTTGAGACTGAATTACTATATGAACACGGACAGTGTGAAGCTAAATAATAATTATACGAGCAGTTGAAAGAAGAGCAGAGAAAGACCAAGAACAAATGTGTGAAGAAAACCTAATAGCTTGTCTAACAGTTTAGTTCTTAGACGGAGAGAGAGAGAGAGAGAGAGAGAGAGAGAGAGAGAGAGAGGAAGACCAAGAATAAGGTGTTGGTGTGAATGAAACAGCCAAATGGATCGGCTGCAGAGACAGGGTTGAGAGTTCGTGCTTGATTTCCCCATTGGTGTTGCTTCCGGTGACTTGGTTTACCATAACTAAAAAAAAAAAAAAAAAAAAAAAAAATACTAAATACTAAACAGTAGCATCAGTAGTTCATTGCTCTGTTATCGTCATCATCTCACTTTCTGCGGCATTCATCATTATCGTTATTACCTACATCTAATATCTTAAGCATGTTTTGTCGTCAGGATGTCCCTTTCTCAGTCATTCATCGCTGCATCTTGGTTCTTTGACAGTCATCTATTTATTTATTTATCTATTTTTTTCAGCAGCCCACTTACTTTGGCGCTCATTGTTTTTTTTGTAGTCAGCATCTCACTTCTTTTGGCCTAATGTATGAAGGCTGTGCGTCAGCCAGCCTGAAACGCTGCTACTCTGTGCATCATGATCATCATCGTCATCGACATCATCATCATCATCATCATCATCATTCTCACCCAACATACAATCTGTGTGGGTAGGATTTAGCAACGGGAAAAGAAAAGGCCAAAGAAAATACAAAAATATCACTAAAATCTAAATATATTTCAAATCCCGGTACTCCAAATGAAACTTTGACTCAATTGTTGCTTACCCTAAAAAGAATTCCAAAATATATAACAAACAGCACGCAAATCATAAGTCCTCAAACAACGACGCAGCCGAGCGAGAACAAAATCTATTTTCCAAATATACTTCACATTTAATTGCCTTAAAGTTGTTTTATGTGGCGATAACGAAATTAATCGTATACCAGCGAGGGAGTAAGGCAAAAATGAAAACAACCAAATGGGAAGAGAAAGCGATCATATTTTCTCTAAGCTGTGATATTAAAGGTAATGCATATATGAAAGCAGGCTCTAGGGAAAAGCAAGTGAAATAATAAAAAAATATTTCTCCGAGCAGGCTGGTGGTGATATCAAAAGTGGTGGACAAGTAGCATAATAAGAAGAACCTCTAGAAAGTAAATTCCATTTTTCCCTGTTTTCTTTCAACAGTAGCTTTAGTAAGTCATCACCCATTCCCCCTCTAAAATGTTCAGAGGGAAATATTATACATGACGTTATGGAAAATGCTAGCATTCTACCTTAGAAGTTAGCCAGAACGTTCTTGTACTAGAACTTAACTTTCCTGTAATTCTCCTGATGATGATACACTCTAGATACGTAAAATGTATCCTAGACAATTAACCAACCAACAAAGCATCAAGTCCAAATGAAATACCCCCATTAATTTTCAATAGAAGTAGAAAGAGGTGAAAATATTAGTAAGAGAGAGTAATGAGAGAGTGGATGGAGGGTTCCAGAAAGAAACTGGGTGTAATGTGGAGGGAATGTAAGAAACTTTTCTGGAAGGAGGTAAAGAGACCCAAACAAGGTGATAAAGAAGATAGTAGAGGAGTGAAAGATAAAAAATGGCGGATTGCTAGTCAAGATGGGAGGAAAAGGTGAGCAGTTGGAGACTAGTCGAGATGGCAGGAAAAGGTAAGCAGTTGGAGAGAACACTTTAAGGAACTGGTAAACACAGAGAGTGGGATATTGTGAGTATGAGTGGCTGGGGAATGGCTGGGAGAAGGAGGAAGATGAGATGCGAGGAAGAGAAAAGTAAGTTGGAATTGGTAGAAGCAATGAAGAATATAATTATGAGGAAAGGCCAAGAAATTGATGGAGTATGTAGGAAAATGCTGAAGCACGGGGGAGAGAGAGTAGTGGAATGGATAAGGAAGATGTGCAGATTGGCCTGGGAAGAAGGCAGAGTTCCAGAAGATTGGAAGTCAGGTATAATTATTCCTCTGCACAAAGGAAAAGGGGAGAAAGAAATGTGTGGGAATCATGTAGGCATTTTTTTAAATGTAATAGGAAAAATATATGGTAGGATACTTACTGACAGAGATATGGAAAAAAATAAGATATTAGTTGGATAAGAACAGAGAAGTTTATGATGGCAAGAGGTTGTGTAGATCAGATGTTCATCCAAAGGTCTTTCCGTGGAAAAGTTCCAAGAGAAGAGAAAGAAGTTGTATGTGGCCTTCATGGATTGGAGAAAGCATATAACAGAGTGGATAGACAAGGAATGTGGAAAATATTAAGAATAGAATGAGTAAATGGGAAGCTAGTGAATGCCTTGAAGAATATGTATGAAGGTGCTAGGGCTGCAGTGCTTGAGAATGGCGAACTGAGTGAATTTTTCTGTCTGAATGTTGGATTGAAACAGGGATGTGTCATGTCTCCATGGTTGTTCAAATTGTATATGGATGGAGCTATAAAAGTCATACAGGATAAGGCAGTGGACGTTGAAGTGGCCCTAATGAGATAGGGCAGTATTTAGAAGCTTTCAGTTCTGTTGTTTGCAAATGAAACCTTATTGTTAAGTATAGGAGAACGGGAACTGCAAGGTTTAGTGAATGAGTTTGGGAGACTGTGCTGGAAACGGAATCTAGAGAGAAAACTTGTGATTTTCGAGAGAAATGAAGTAACTGAATGCGCAATGAGGCTGAATGATGACGAAAAGGAAAAATGTTACTGTATTTAAGTACGAAGATAGTGTGATGAGTAAGGATGGACGTTTATAGGATGAAGTACTTAAAAATGTACGACATGGAAGAAAGGTTACTGGTTCACTGAAAGCAGTGATAAGAATAGGGGAAGTGAGAATGGAAGAAAAAAAGTTGCTGCATGATAGTATTGTGATACCAAATCTAACGTATGGAAAGAAAGCTTGGACGATGGTGGGAGGACATAAGTCAAGAGTGAGAGCAGTGGAAGTGAGTTATTTGAGAGAGGCATGTGGAGTTACATGGAGGGATAGACTGTCAAATGAGGAAGTGAAGGACCGTTGTGGTTTCGGTGTGCGTTTGATAGAAATTGCTAGGAGAAATATACATAGGTGGTTTGGCCATGTGGAGAGGATGGAGAACGAGAGACAAACGAGGAGAGTGTGTGTGAGTGAGGTGGATGGAGAGAGAGGGAGGGAGAGATTGAGGATGAGATGTAGGGATGGAGTGGAAAGATATATGAGAGAGGAGGGGGGGAGGGTCAGCTGGGGGGGGGGGGCAGCGAAATGGAAGGGGACAGGGCGACATGGAGGCGATATGTTCGTGGCCACCCCTTACGGGATTAAGGCGTCTGGCTGTAGATAGATAAATAGATATAGATACACAGATAGATTTTTGAAAAGAGAAAATGGTTTGCCAGAACTTGCCCCTGTTTTACATAAATTTTTAAAACTATAGATATCGGTACGTAAAATACTTTTTAAAACCCTAATTCTTGGAAAAATTATCCACCCAATTCCAAAGAAAGAAGTTCCTCTTATTTCTCTTTTTGCCGACCAATAACTATTACATCTTGCCTATGTGAAGTATTCGAGATTTTCATTAATTATCACATTGTTAGATATCTTGATCCAACAACTTAATAGGTGACAGACAGTATGGCTTTCACTACGAAAGATCCACTGTTGATATACTCATTTTCTTTACTCATACTAACCATCAGTCAACTGACCCATGCAGTAGCCCTTGATTTTTCTGAAGCTTTTGACAGTGTGGCAACGTTCCCTATTATCCACACTTCCTTGGTACGGCGTATCACATTTTGTCTCCCAGATTTCTTTGTATATCAGCAACAGAAAAATGGAGTAAACTTTTTTTTTTTTTTTTTTATGCGAGGAAGAAGGAACTAAAGGCTGAACCCACATTAACGTTCCTTCCAAGAAACAGAAACAATACAAAAGAGAGTCAAATTCAAGATCCATTCATTTCGAGATGCCTGGACTGCCATTGAAAGCTAGGAGATCATAGGAAGTAGGAAATACAGACAGTGTTGACCTGTTGCATAAATGAATGACTGAGAGTAGCGGCTAACTCTTGCATTAGAGAGTTGGACAGAAAAGGGATGAGAGTTTGTTGCTAGACGGGTGCTACGCGCCCGTCGTAGAGGTGGAGGGATGGAAGCAGACAGTTCAGAGGAGTAGCAAAAGAAAAGAGATAAAGAGGCAACAATGCGGCGAAGAGACAATGATGGAAGGGAGCCAGTAAGAGGAGGAGAGTTGATGGGACGAATAGCCTTTGACTGCACCCAACTGAGAAGAGCTGTACAGTATGTGTGGAGCCTCCCCACATATGAAAGTTGTACCCTAAACAGGGGTGAATAAAACCCCTGTATGAAGTCAACAACTGTGCAGGGGTAAAGAACGCATGGAGTCGGCTTAGCACACCCAATCTCCTGGAAGCAGAGTTTACAAGAGATGCAATATGATCTTTCCAAGATAAGTCCCGTGTGAATGAAACCCCATGCATGTTCAAGGATGATGCAGGATTGAGCTGGATATTATTAATGAATCGTGGGTATTCCTGTGGAAGATTCTGATGGGTTGATAGGTGTAAAAACTGAGTATTTGATCCATTAAAAAAAACAAGATTATTTTTACCCCAGTCAGAGATACGAGCCAAGTCAGACATTAGGTGTGCCATAGCCTCATCCCTTGTTTGTTGAAGTAACTGCTGAGATGGACGTTGCGGGAACTGAATGGAAAGGTGAAGGGTGGAATCATCAGCGTATGAGTGGATAGGATTAGATGTACAGCTTAGAAGATCATTGATGAATAAAAGGAAGAGAGTTCTTGATAGGACAGAGCCCTGAGGAACACCACTGTTAATAGATCTAGGAGAAGAACGATGGCCGTCTATAACAGCAGCTATAGAACGACCGGAAAGGAAGCTATAGATGAAGGCACACATAGAAGGATAGAAACCGTAAGAAGGCTGTTTGGAAATTAAAGATTAATGCCATACTTGGTCGAAAGCCTTTGAGATGTCAAGTGCAATTGCAAAGCTTTCTCCAAAGTCCCAAAAGGAGGATGACTGGGAGTGTGAAAGGTAGGTGAGAAGATCGCCAGTGGAGCGTCCCAGACGGAACCCACACTGACGATCAGAAAGAAGGTTGTAACAGGAAAGATGCTTTAAAATAATTCTGTTAAGAATGGACTCAAAAACTTTTAAGACACAGGATGTTAAAGCAATTGGACGATAGTTAGAGGGTTGGGAATGGTCACCTTTCTTTGGGACTGGCTGAATGAGAGCAAACTTCCAGCAAGAAGGAATGGTACAAGTAGAAAGACAAAGGCAAAAGAGTTTACCTAGGCAGGGTGTAAGCACAGAAGCATAGTTCTTGAGGACAACAGGAGGGACCCCATCAGGCCCATATGCCTTGTTAGTATTGAGGCCAGTGATGGCAGAAAATACATCAGCTGAAGAAGTTTTAATGTCAGCCATGAGGAAGTCAGAGGGGGGAAGTGAGGGAGGAACAGCACCGGAATCATCTAAGGTGGAATTCGAGGAGAAAGTCTGAGTGAACAGATCTGCTTTATCAGTAGAAGAAATAGCTACAGAGCCATCAGAATAGAAAAGAGGAGGGAAGGATGATGAGGTAAAGTTGTTAGAAAGGTTTTTGGCAAGGTGCCAGAAGGAGTGGGAAGAATTCGAGTTGGAGAGTTGAGAGCACTTAGAACGGATGAAATTATTTTTTGCAGAGCGAAGAAGACTTAGCACGATTCCGGGCAGAAATATAAAAAAGATGTGATTCGGTGGTGGGTTGGCTCCGATACTTTTTATAGGCCCTCTCCTTGTTACGAACAGCATTAAAACAAGCGTGATTAAACCAAGGCTTTCTTGCATTAGTCAGAGGATATGAGAAAGGAATGTATGCCTCCATGCCCGAGAGAAAACCTCTGTAATGCGCAAGGCACACTGAGATGCTCCCGGCCAAGGAAGCAATAATCATTCCAGGGAAAATCAAAGAAGTACTGCCTGAGGGCCTCCCAATCTGCAGCTCCAAAGTGCCACAGATGACGTTTCTTTGGAGGGTCCACAAGCCGTACCGTGCGATAGGACAGGTTAAAGTAACAAGGTTATGATTGGAAGAGCCCAAAGGAGAGAAAAGATTAACAGTGTAAGCAGAAAGATTAGTTGTAAGGAAGAGGTCAAGTATGTTGGTGTTGGAGCTCTCTCCAAGGCGGTTAGGGATATGGATAGGGTGCTGTACAAGCTGCTCTAGGTCATTAAGGATGGAAAAGATGAAGGCTTGTTCACCAGGTGGATCAATGAAAGGAAAGGAGGGCCAAAGATGGTGGTGAATATGTGGATGATGTATATTCAAATTTCCACTCAATTAATGCCGGTGTACCACAAGAATCAGTCATGACTCCGACCCTGATATTCATTCACATTAATTATCTCTTTCTGTCACCCATAACTCCATTCACTCATATGCAGATGACTTAGCACTTCACAGTTCGTTCACACTTAAGCACCCAATCACAGTATCTGATATCTCTAACTGCCATCTTAGAACGGGAATCTCCATAACTCAAAACTTATGTTAGATCACTGAATACTAGGTAAACTAATTTTATCCAGTTTACTGATTGTCTTAAAAGCGACCAATATTTCTATCCCCAAAAATATTGAAATTCTCGGTGCTTCACTTAACAATAACATTACAGTAATTGGACCTCTCACGTTAGATCACCTGCTAAAACCACCTTAAAGAAACATGGATTATTGTAGAGAATCCGTAATTACTTCACTGAATAGCAATTAATTATAATTCACAAGAGTCCTGTGCACCCTCGGTTCGAATGTTGTTCATCCTAGTGGAGAGGATGTGAAAAGGTGGCACTAAAACAACTGTACAAAACTGAGAACAAAGCTGTAAAAGATATTAATACCCAGCAATTACAAATGAACCTTCTCCACTACAAGTAAAACTAAATGTTGCCTCCCATAATTTATTTTACAGATACATTTATGGCAAATGCTCAGACAAACTTGGATCCATTATGTCACCTCTCCAAGCCTTCCTCTGTGCCACATGGGCATCTGACAATGTCTTGACTGGGCTGCCACACTGCCGTATTAGAGAGCTTCTACCAATCAGAGTTCCTTTATTTCCCAAACTGCTTCTTTTCGGAAATCACTTTCCCAGATTAGTTCCACCTAATTTTCAACCTACAGCTGATCAAGTCCAGTTGTTATGGAAGACACATACAATCCGCTGTATGGATTTTATTAAGCTTCTTGTTTTACGAAACTTCTTGTTTTCCTCAATATTATTAAGCTTCACCATATAAATAGCGAAGATTCTTGTTTTTGTCAGTATTTTTTGTAATAACGGAACAAAGGAAAAACAAATAAGTAAAAATATAATCCATGCACCAGAAACTGGCGTCCTTCTTTCATAAAAAATCTGTAGCAGTTAGACTTGAACAGCTGAAGGTTGAAGTTTGGTGGGAAACAACTACGGGGAAGCAAGTTGCAGAGAGATGCAGTTTGGGGAATAACAGAATTCTGATAGGCAGAAGTTCTGCAGTATGGCTGCGTGACATTCCAGTCATGAGCACTACCAGATGCCAGTTGGGTAGAGTGCGAAAAAAGGCATAGACAGGTGGCACTATGGACACATCTTCGTCTGAGCATTTTCCATAAAAGTATCTGTATAATAATGCAAGGGAGGCAACATTCCTTCTTACCTGAAGGGGAGGTAGCTTATTATTTTTTAACAGCAGGGTTATTAATAATTCAAACAACTTTGTTCTGAATTTTGTCTAGTTGTTTTAGTGCAACATCTCCACATCCATTCCAAAAGGGTGAGCAATACTGTAGCTGAGAGCGCATATGACTCTAAAAATTATAGCTAACTGCTTGTCAGTGAAGAAGTTACAGACTTTGTACAATAATCCAAGTTTCTTTGAGGTGGTTTTAGCAAGTGATCTGATGTGAGAGGTCCAGCTGAGGGCACTGTTAATGAAAACACCGAGAATTTCAATACTTTTGGAGATGGGAATATTAGTAGCACCGAAGGTAATATACGAATCTGGCAATATCTGCCTATTAGTAAATTGTATTTATTTGATTTTACTAGCATTAAATGAAACAAGGTTATTTTGTCCCCATTCATTGATCATAGATAAGTCTTGATTTATGGTCATGGCTGCACTGAGTTGAAAGTTAGCAATATTAAACTTTGTGAACGGGTGTTTGAGTGTGAATTAACTGTGAATCGTTGAGTCATCTGCATATGAATGAATGAGATTGTGGGTGACAGATAAAAGATCAGTAATATGAACTAGGAATTGGGCTGGCACCAGAACTGATCCTTGCAGCACACCAGTGTTAAATGAGTGGAAATTGGAACATACATAATCTACTTTTACTCTGATTTTTCTGTTGCTAAGATATGAGGAAAGCAGAGGAACAAAAGACGTTAGTCCATTGCAAGGGAGTTTGGATTCCAGGGATCGGTTCCACACCCTGTCAAAAGCTTTAGAAATATCAAGGGCTACTGCATGACTTTCTGCGTGTTGGTTAATTGATTGATGGAAAGTATGAGTCAGGAGATTGATTATATCAATGGTGCATCTTTCGTGGCGAAAACCATATTGTCTATCACTATTTAAGTTGGACTGAAGGTGTTTAACTATGTGCTTTTTTATTACAATTTCAAATACTTTACCAAGAGACGACATGATAACTATTGGTCTGTAATCAGATGGGTCAGAGGAACTTCCTTTATTTGGAATTGGGTGGATATTGACTTCTTTCCATGAAATAGGGAATCAAGAAGTACAGATGGATAGTCTAATTAATTTGGCAAGATCAGAGGCAAGTTCTGGGGAGCACTTTTTCAAAACCTTGGAGGAATTCCATCTGGGCCTGGAACTTTGTTGGCTGGTAAATTGTCTATGATGAATTTTACGTATCTAGTCTGTATTTCAAGCGGAACAGTTTCTGGAGAGTCAAGTTCTAGTGCAAGGACGTTCTGGCTGACATTCTCTAAGGTAGAATTTCTGGCAGATGTACTGGGAAGGATATTTAACTTACCACGCGTGTCATTTCTAAGGTTATAGTCTGAAGATTTTAGTGGGGGAATGGGTGATGACTTGTTAAAGTTATTGTTGAAAGAACTGAGAGTTGACCAGAATACTCTATTGTCATTAGGAATGATAAGTAGTTTTAATTCCTTTTTTGAAGAAAGTTTGATCTAGCAAGATTTATTACTGCTTTTGCATGGTTTCTAGCAATTTTAAACTGAGAGTGATTCAGATTTGTTTTTATTTTAAGTAAAAGTTATATGCTGATTACTTTTGGGCCACTGTTCTGGTGCAGTTACTATCAAACTATTTTGGATAGTTCGATATTTTAGTGAACTGTTGACTTGGTATGAATAAATCCATACCAGCTAGTATTAAGTCATTAATGTTGAACCTGGTAGAATTTACATCACTTGAGAAGAAAAACTGCCATGGAATGTCAGCAAGATAATTTCTGAATCCATCTAAGTCTGCCCTATCAAAGCTTCTTCGCGTACCGGGACAGGTTCAGAACGAGAAGGTTTGGGGGACTAGACTAATGAGGTTCTGATGAGATTATTAAGTTTCGTCATATAAATGGCGAAGATTCTTCTTTTTGTTAGTATTATTGTTATTAATATTTTTCTTTGCACTTTTTTATTCTTTGGTCTTGATGGCGTTAAACATGAAGGCACCCTATGGTAACCCAAATCTTTGTGCCAAGTATGAATGGCCTCGACCAACTTTAGAAATTGATTTACTCGATTTTATTCTAAAAAATTACGTATTTCAAAATGAAATATCGCAGAAACTAATTGAGATACAGCTATCTGGTTGAAAATCCAATGATCAATATGTTTGCTAATTACTTTTGGCATAATATTTTCTAGATGTACAGCTGTGGTCCCTCTTATGATCTGAAAAGAGGATGGTTACAGTTAACTATACAGTTAGCCAGATATTGAGACAAACAAAAATTTACACATGGGTTCCTCGACACTTTTGTCTTCAGAGCTTGATGTTACATAAGAAGTTACCTTAGCGTCTTCAAAGTTTTTTTTATATTAAAAATACCTTACATTCTACATGACGAAGAGTAATTAATGTTACTAGGTTACGAGGTGGGGTAGCTAGTTTAATTTGATTTCCCTTTGCTCCTCATTGTACACACACACACACACACACACACACACACACACACACACACATATATATATATATATATATGTATATGTCTTCCAGTTCAGCCATTAGGTTATCAAGTTTGTAATCTTCTGCGAGGCTTCTTACATCGTATGCATTGATCTTCATGGATTTCATTTTGTTTAATATCCTAGAGTATAATTTTCCAACACAGTGCCTACTCACTTTCGGTGGCACACTGCCCATAAGCACAGGAGGCAGCGGGGTTGGACCTTTAGTAGACGATGATCCAAGAGGAACGCACGTCAAATCATTTGCAACAGAACTCATGTTTGGCTGGGAGGACTGTGGCAAATAATCTCACCTCCCTGCCACATAGTTTCTGGTGAGATAAAATTTTTGTGCCACCTTATTCGTTATATTCGGTGGAGCCCTATATATCAGGGGGTCCCAAGGTCCGCGCCGTCTAAGACGGTACCTCGTATATCTACAAGGCCTTCCCTTTTCAGCCACCCGTGGACGCGCCAGGTAGCAGTGGGATCTTGACCCTGGTATATATATATATATATATATATATATATATATATATATATATATATATATATATATATATATATATATATATATATAAATTATATATATATATATATATATATATATATATATATATATATATATATATCCTTGCTAAACTTTACCTCACTCATATTCATGATATTTAAAATATCTATCTATCTATCTACTGCCAGACGCCATAATCCCGTAAGGTGTGGCCATTGACTCTGAGTTATTTGTTTTACAGGGAGGGGCACTAACCCTCCACCAACCCACTTGTTGACATGTAGGATTTGGTTATATGGTTACCACCCAGCGTTGTAAGTGGTTTCTTGGCTTACAGGAAACCATTTGGCTTGTCATTCAATGTAAAGCCACCTGTAAATGAAAGAAAAGCAATAAGAAGTGACAGGAAAGATGGGAGAAATAGGATGAGAGGAGGGCAGGCACAGAAAAAAAAAAATGATAAACGCTAAGGAAGAAGTAGGCACTCACTACTGATGAGGTACTAAGCAGTATTAGGAAATCCTGCACAAACTGCTTGGCTGTCAAACATATGAGAGATCAGCTGAATCATCCCATTATGCTTAATTACACTAATAAAGACATATAAAGGCAAACCACATAAATAACTGGAAAATAAAGATGTGGCCTACCATTTCTTGTGGATACTACACACTTAAATTATATACAGCATCTTAACAGTTTTCTGATAGAAGTGAGGCAGAGGAAAGATCTAGGAAGTGGAGAGATAGTATGGGGCACAAGGGCTTGATAGTAAATGCAGATAAAACAATGGTGATGGTATCTAGGGTTGGTGGTAACTTGGACTAATTGGGGGGTGACTCAGTCCAAGTTATGCAATTGTCTGACCTACACGGGTTTGTACTCGAAATCCGCATAAATCATCACATTTTCATACATACAAGTATTAAGACACACCAATATATTAAAACTATGACATCTCTTAACAGAACAGTAACTCCCCACCCCCCCACCCCCAAATTCGCGAGGGTTACATTCCAAATCCCCTCACTAAGTCTTGATGCCTTCCTGAAAGACATTTAGTGGCTAGTGCATGACCTATGAACCACTGTTACTGTAATGCATTACCCACAAATAAAGGTTTCTTTTTAAATCTGTCTCCCCGTTGTTTTTTAGCTGTTCGGCTGTGACAACTCTTGTTTGATTCGTCAAGGTAATGGCGGAAGGGGCAGTCCTAAGTGTTTAACTAAACCTAACCTAACCTAGCTCAGCAGTACCTAATACTTTAACCAAGCCTACCCTACCTACAGTTGGGAAATTGGGAAAAGAAATGCACCTTTGAGTACGCAAAGTAAGTTTCCTCCATTGCGCTGGAAACAACAATCGTAGGTAAGGCTTAACCCTCAAAGGCCGTGGGTTCAGAAATTTGAGTGCACCCCTGGCTGGCCCCGGAATATTTGAAGTTCTAAAATAAAGTTATTTTTCTTAAAGATGTGAAGAGAATCGTCTGGCGCACCTAGCAATGTGTTTTTTAGCTTCCTAAATCCATCCTGTGATTCGCTATGATTTGCGGAAGAATTCATAAAATTACGATGCATGTGCAATAGGGGCGAAATCATCTGAGATTAAGCTACCACCTGACTGCTTGGGATGATAGCGCAGGGTCGTGTAAACAGACCAGTGACCATCGTTCCCTTCCCATAATCGTTCAGTTTTTTTTTTTTTTTTTTTTTTTTTTTATAGTTCGTGCTAACTCGAAGTCACTGACACCGGTGCTTAAAGGGTTGTTGAACGCCGAGGGTTATTAAGGAGTTAATGGAATACATTACTATTTGCATCAATACTCTCTCCTTCACATATACACACAAAAACGAATAAAAGAATGAGCACTAAATATATGTTTAACGTTCAGCAGAAAGACCTTACCAATTCAATCCATATTCCTGCAGTTTTTCTGTATTTTTCCGACTATTTTTTTTTTTTTTTTTTTTAAATGAAGAACTGGCTTTTTAGTGAGTTCGGTAGTTATGGTGTTCTACTGCAGTAATAAAATATGCAAAGACTATGATGAGGATTGTAAGAGAATAAAAAATAAAGAATAAGGTGAGGATTCTGGTAAGTCAGTGGTTTTTGGAACGGGTTTTCCATAGAATTATACTAGTGTTAATGGAAATTTTCCTTTAAATAGGTCAAATAAATACTGGAAAGGCAAAGTTTATTATATCTAAAATAATTAGAAGGAAATTTTCGTTGTTTTTCAACTTTTCTCCCATAATCAGTGGTGGGAAAAAAGAGAACAATGCTATGGTTATGTATCCTTTCTACAGAATTTCTACTTAACAAACAGCAAGGTATAGTGTTAAAACTAAGACTAGATATGAAAAGACTGCAATTAACGTTTACTTACTATAATGCGATGAGAGATTTAATGGCCCATCACATCGGTTGTCGTGTGTTGTGAGGATATTATTTCGGTCCTCACCGCAATAACAGAATAGTAATTTGTTACCTTCATTTTGGTATTCCAGACGAGAACGAGAATACACACACACACACACACACACACACACACACACACACGAACAGTTGCTGAGGACACACACCCGAACAAGCAAACAAACATAAGCACATAAGAGTTTACAGAATCATGGAAACACACAAGGACATAAAGAAACACTGATGTAAGAGCAGGTACAAACAATTACGCATCAGAGGGTAAAAAAATCTAAATACAAACACAGTGGATCATAAACACACGGAAGAACAACTAATTATTTTAAACAACCACTTATACAGGAGCAGAAAGATGCGGACACTATACCAAACAAGAGCACAGACATGCACACATACAGTATAAATAAAAACAAGAATACAATACACAAGCGCAAACACACCTGTGCACACTCACGACAGAAAATAGAATACAGACAAGCCCAAAGAAACACAAGCAAGCAAACAAGAGTACAAACAGTCACAGAAGAGCACATAGCCGTAAGAACAAACACTAGCACAATTCACATACGAGCTCAAACAATAAAGAAAAACAGGGTCACCAAAGATTACGAATACTTCAGATGAACTCAGTCACATAAAAAAACGATCGCGGAAACAGTCACAAGCAATCCCACCCGCAAGAACACAAGCAATTACGTACACGAGCAAAATCACACAATAGCACAATCAAGCAAGCAAGACGAATACAAAAAAAAAAAAAAAAAAAGAAGAAGAGTAGCAAAAAGAGGCAAAGGCGAGCTCAACCAAATACAAACACTAAACACAAACAAACCCACTGAAGAGCATAAAAAGCATACCCTCAAGAGCACACTCAAGGAAACACAGGAGTAACTATCCAGGGCAAGTAAACTTTCATATGAGGACAAGCAATCATGAGAGCAGAAAACACACACACACACACACACACACACACACACACACACACACACACACACACACACACACATAACCAAAAAGATCACAGATAAGCATATTTTAAAGCACTTAGACAATAAATTTTCAGGAAATATTTGAGACAACACACACACACACACACACACACACACACACACACACACACACACACACACACACACGCACACAACCAAAAAGATCACAGATAAGCATATTTTAAAGCACTTAGACAATAAATTTTCAGGAAATATTTGAGACAACACACACACACACACACACACACACACACACACACACACACACACACACACACACACACACACACGCACGAGCGGGCGCGCGCGAAATCAATGAAAACACAGGAAAAACAAAAAACGCAACAGAACCCAAACAAACGCACAAACACAAAATCAAAGCATAGGAAATCACAGAAACAAACATCATCACAAACATATAAACTTAGTACAGTACCGGGAAGCACACATAAGTACAGAGGTAACCAAATTGTACTCTGAGTCTATACAAAGATTGTATATATATATATATATATATATATATATATATATATATATATATATATATATATAAGACGACAGGAGGATGTAGAGGAAGGAAGTGAGAGAAAAGGAAGAAGTAAAGAAGGATAGTGAAGGTTGAGAGGATTAAAAATGAAGCACAAAGAAGCTAAACAGAGCACAAGCACTCAAAGAAGACCACAAAGAAGGAAAGAAAAGCCTAAACAAGCAAATTAGAGCATAAATAAGCAAAGAACATGCAAACATGGAACACAGACAAGCAAAGAAGAAAACAAAAAGAAGAGCAGAAACTTACAAAAATACAAACCGAAAATTGCACGAATAATAAAAAAAATCACAAACAAGCAAAGACGAACACAAGCAGAAAACATAAACAAACCGTAAACACGAAAAGCAAAGAAGAGCACAAATAAGGAAGGAACATAATGTGCAGAACATTAAGAAACCAAGAACAGCATAAGCAAGTAAAATAAACCTACAAGCAGGCGAGAGTACAGAAGACAATATTATTAAAAAATGGAGGGGTGCAACAGACACTATGGAAAACAGATGCATTAAGACAGATGGATGCAAAAATGAGCACACATTGGGAAAATATGCCCAGAAGAACGCAATGAGCACATAGGCCTACAGCTATGAATATAGGAGAGGAAAACATAAGAAACTGTGCGGAGTAAGTCTTTGTAAAGAAGGGCAGAAAATACATAAGTGGAGAGGAAAAGAAATAGGAAGGCAGTGGGGGACGAATACAGGTGGCAAGAAAGTAGGCTGGGACTAATGAGTTCATACAAGTATAAGGGGCAGAAACAGAAACAAACAAGCACTAACAATAAAAAAAAAAAAAAAAAAGAGTAGTATAGGAGAAAAATATTAAACCCTGAGAAGCACATCCAAGTACATAAAAGAAGATAACATTGCTACACACATGCATGAAAAAGCAAGCAAGAGAACAGGTAATAAAAACAGTGAAAAATACACATGAGTGAAGAGAGAGAAAAAAAAATTGACGAGAAGAGACGAATTTAAAAATAAATTAAAGAGGACAAGAAAATAAGGACGACAGATGTAAAAAAAAAATAATAATAAGCAAGAGAGAGGATAAGAATGTAAAAGGGTAAGAGAATAAGTACGAAAGGGGGCAAGAAAATAAGCAGGGAAGACACTTAGTGTGAAGGTAGGATATTCTGATGGATGAAGTAAGAAAATAAGCATAAGAGTGGATAAGAAACTACCAGGAGAGAGGGCAAGAAAACAGAGTAGCAGCCCTACACGCAAGGCTTGGACCGTATTTAAATGGGAAGTAATGATCGTGAGGGAGGTAAGAAGAGACAGAGAGAAAAAAGAAGAGGAGGAAGGGAGGGGAGGGAAAAAAGGAAGAGGGACGTCGTGAAAGAAGAGGTAGAGAAGTAATGAGCGGTGGGAGCAAGAATGAGAGGGGGGAATAAGGGGGTATGGGAAGGGGAGAAGGGAAAAAGGGCGTAGGCGGAGGGGAAAATGAAGAGAAGACCTGAAGGGAATTGGAAGAGTAGAGGTGGAGTGGAAGGGAGAGTTGGGGAAAGAAGAGGAAAAGAGTGCAGAAATGGAGAAATGAGATGGAAGATGAGGAGGAAGGGCAGGAAGCGGAGCGTAAGGACGGAAGGGAATGGAATGTCAAGGGATGGAGGGGACAGATGAAAGAACAGAATATACGAAAAGCTAAAGAGGCAGAAAGAATATATGAAAAGGGGGGAAGGAGGAAACGGTAGAAAGGAAAAATGGAAAGGGGGAGGAACAAGAAGAGTAAGAGACGGATGGAAGACGGTTAGAATGGGAAGATACGAAGACAGAAAGGTGTAGGAGGCAAGGACATCGCTGGAGAAGGATAAGTAGAGGGCAAGGATTAAGGAGAAGTTGGGGGGGGGGATCCATGGAAATAGAGGGATGGATGAAACAAGGAGGAGAGATTGAGAAGGATAGGAAAAGGAGGGATGGTTGAGAAAATAGGGAGAAAGTGCAGGGAGGGATGTGGGGAAGGGGAATGAATGGGGGGGTGGATGGAGGGATTGAGAGTGAGGGAAGGGGAAAATCTAGATTGAAAAGGTAAGAGAAAATGAAAGGAGGAAGAAAGAGAGTGGAGGAGGACGAGAAGAGAAATGCAAGTGCAAATAAATTTAGAGAAGGGAGGGAAGAAAAACAAGAAAAGGGCAAGAAAGGAGAGAACGAGGTCCTTCTTGAGAGAATGTAACTAACGCAGAGAGAGTAAAAAGACAAACGGTAAAATTCTGTTGGCTTTACGTAAGACATAAAGTGATGCACGAAAGAGTAAATAGAGAGGAGATGAAATGATAAAGAAGTAAAGTAAGAAATAAAAGAGCATGTATGCAGACTTTTGCAACACATAAATGATATGCAGATTAAGGAATAGCGAAAGAGAAAACAGAAAATTGGAACGACAAGAGACTGTAATGACCATAAGAAAAACAAAGAAAGTGGAAAAGAAGGAGAGGAATAAAAAGAAAGGACGGATTGGCTGAACTCCTATGGGTAAGCAAACAGGGACTAAAAAAGAGAAAGGTGAGACCGGGGTTGGCCACAAGGACAAAGTAAAGAGAGAGAGAGAGAGCGAAAGAGAGAGAGACAGACAGACAGACAGAAAAGATAACTAGCGGAGGAGGAGAAAAGGGCTGAAAGGAAGTCAAACACAGAAAATGATAAGAGCAAGTGAAGAGGGAGGTTGTAATGTACTGAAAAAATTAAATGAGCTGAAATAAATGATGTGCAAAAGATAAAAATTATAATAGAAATTAGTGAAGACAGGACATATTATGGTACGAGAGAAGAGGAATAAAATACTCACGGAAAGGAAAGCTAAAAAATAAAGGAGAGAGAAAAAAAGAGAAGACATCGAAAGACGGTACCCAGTAATGAAATAATATTACTCATGTATTGCAGAAAGTATCCAGGCAGTATATGCTCATATATATATATATATATATATATATATATATATATATATATATATATATATATATATATATATATATATATATATATATATACATATATATATATATATATATATATATATATATATATATATATATATATATATATATATATATATAAAACAAGGAGAACATTCCCGCAGTATGGTGTAATGCAACAGTTATTTTGCTTTAGAAGTAAGGTGACTCAAAAGATCTTAGTAACCATCGACCCATTAGCTTATTATCGGTTATTTACAAATTCTTTACTAAAGTTCTAACGAGCAGTATAACAACAATCTGGAAGAAAACCAACCTCGTCAGCAGGCAGGATTCCGAAGCAGGTATTCGACTACTGATCATTTATACACCATGAATCAGCGAACTGAGAAAACTACGGAATATAATAAACGAAAATGTTCAGGTTTTAATGATTACGAAATGGTTTTCAACTCTGTGGAGCGCACAGCACATATAAATTCACTGAGAGAAGGAATGTACAATGAGGATGGACGAGGAGGAAATGGAGAATGTGAGTGCGTTTAAGTATATGGGTTGTGTAAACAGTATGAATGGAAGTTTAGACGGTGAAGTGCTTGCAAAGGTACAGCAATGAAGAAAGGACCCTGGTTCTTTGAGAACAGTAATAAAAACAGGGAAGTGTGCATGGAAGTAAAAAAGTCGCTGCATAATAGTATTGTAATACCAGTTCTAACCTATGGATGAGAAGCTTGGTCCTTGCTGAAGACACACAAGTCAAGAGCGAGAGCAGTGGGATTGAGTTATCTGAGAGGAGCATGTGGAGTCACACGGAGAGACAGACTGACAAATGAGGAAGTGAAGGAGCGTTATTGTGTGGATGTTATGTAATATAAAGCGTTAGGAGAAATACACTGAGGTGGTCTGACCATGTGGAGAGGATGGAGAGCGAGAGACTGACGACGAGAATGTATGTGAGTGAGGTGGAGGGGGAGAGAAGGAAGGGGACTCCAAGGATGAGATGGAGGGATGGAGTGGAGACATATATGAGAGGGGGGGAGTGAGCTGGGA
Source organism: Coenobita brevimanus (assembly GCF_032717465.1). Lineage (NCBI taxonomy): Eukaryota > Metazoa > Arthropoda > Malacostraca > Decapoda > Coenobitidae > Coenobita > Coenobita brevimanus. The sequence goes on from NC_137054.1 coordinate 35,883,823, forward strand.
GCAGGGCAGTGAAATGGCGGGGGCAGGGTGACATGGAGGTGATTTGTTTGTGGCCACCCCTTACGGGATTAAGGTGTCTAGCGCAAGAAAGAAGAGAAGGAATAAATGAGAATGTTGTAAAACTCATGGAAAACATAAAATGAGGGAACTGCTACAGTTTAATCACATACACTCGGGAAAAATTAAGAATGAGAGGGGCGTGAGTCAGGGAGACACAGTTTCACCAAAAATATTTACAGTATGCCTAGAAAGTGTTTTCAGAAAGCCAGACTGGGACAACAAAGGAGTAAGCATAGACGGAGAAAACCTAAACCATTAAAGATTTGTAGATGACACTGTCTTTATCTCAGAAACGCAGAGACATTGCAAAACATTCTAAATGGCCTAAAAAGAGAAAGTGTTGAAGTAGGGCTAATGATGACCCGAGTAAATCTAATGTTTATTCCAAACACACCAAAGAGCGTCATCAGAATAAGAGAAGAAATTCTTTTAAAGACTGAGGAATACGATTACTTAGGGCAAATAATAAAACTAACGAAAGACCATTATATCGAAATAAAGAGACTCATGACAGTTGGATGGAAAGCTTCCGGTAAAAGCATAAACATCACGCAAAGTAGCTTCCCAGTATGTGTGGAACGAAAAGTATATAACGAATGTATAATCCCAGCTATGACATAAGGTTGTGAGACCTGGAAACTGACAAGATCGATGGGATATCAATCAATCCATTCTCAAAGAGCAATGGAAAAGTCAGTGTTGGGACTATCTTTAGGAGACAGGAAAACATCAACTTGAGAGAGCAAACTAAAGTCAAAGATCATTATAAAAGTCATAAAAGAATAGAATGGAGGTGGGCAGGCCATGTAGCAAGAATAAGGATAACCGAGGAGCAAGAGGCTGACTGACTGGACTCCAAGAGGTTGTAAATGTAGGAAAAGGCCAGATAGGATGTGAAGAGATGTGAGAGAAGTTTGCAGACAAAACGTGGCAGAGATTGGCTCTTTCAAGGAATTGGTAGAGAAGGATGGAAGAGACCTTTGTTCAGCAGTGGATCTGCGGTGGCTGTTTATATATATATATATATATATATATATATATATATATATATATATATATATATATATATATATATATATCCCATTGGCGCCCAGTGTCCACAGTGTTGGACAGAACTGGGAATTTTCAAATCTTGATAAACTAGGGAACCCTCAGGTAGGGACATATGAGCTTCGCGACTATGAGCCGATAGGCGGAGGGCGGTACTCTTAGTACCCTCCCAGTGCAGTGCCTCGCCCAGCAGCTCTGCGATCCAATGGGTTAATGACTGGCAAATCTGTCAGTCTCTTTAAATATATATATATATATATATATTAGGATGGAAAAATAGCAGAAGGGAAGGACGGGAAGAAGTAGTATTTGTAAGGAGAGTGGAAAGGTTACAAGATGATTAGAAAAAGGCAGAGTATAAGAGAGAAGTGAAGGAATGTTTGAGCAAATATGAATTGGAGCAGATGGGGGACGTGGAAGGTGTGTGCAGGATATTTACAGAAGTAATATGTGCAGCATGTGATGTGGTGTGTGGGATGAAGAGAAGATAGAGGGGGGTGCAAGGAACAGCGTGGTGGAATCAAGAGGTGAGACAGGCTGTGGCACAAAAGAAGAAAGCATACAATGAATGGATGAGAAATAGGGGCATGGAAGAAGTTCAGAGGAGGAAGAGAGAGTTATATGTAGAAAGAAAGAGAGAGGTGAAAAGATTAGTAAAAGAGAGTAAGAAGAGAGCAGAAGAGGAATTTGGAAGGAACTTGAATGTAAAGTGGAGGGACTGTAAGAAAATGTTCTGGAAAGAGGTGAAAAGAGCAAGACAGGGTGGAAGTGAAGTTAGCAGGGGAGTGAAAGATAAAAATGGTAGATTACTAGTGGAGAAGGGAGAAAAAGTGAGCAGGTGGAGAGAACACTTTAAGGAATTTTTGAACATAGAGGGTGGAAGTAATGCGAGTATAAGTGGCTGGGGAATGGCTGGGAGGAGGAGGAGGAAGGTGAGAAGACAGGAAGAAATCAGTAGGATAGAAGTTGTGGAAGCAATGAAGAAAGTTAAATTGGGGAAAGCCCCAGGAATTGATGGAGTGGTGAAATGCTGAAGTATGGGGGAGAGATAGTAGTAGAATGGATGTGGAAAATGTGCAGATTGGCCTGGGAGGAAGGTAGAGTCCCGGAGGATTAGAAGTCAGGTATAATTATTCCCCCGTACAAGTGAAAAGGGGAAAAAGAAGTGTGTGGTAATCATAGGGGCATCTGTCTTCTTAGTATAATATGAAAAGTGTATGGTAGGATACTTATTGACAGAGTTAGAGAAAGAACAGAGGAATTAGTTGGAGAAGAACAGGGAGGCTTTAGGAAGGGAAGAGGTTGTGTGGATCAGATATATATTCATTCTTAGATCTTTAGTGGAAAAGTTTCTAGAGAAGGGAAAGAAGTTGTATGCAGCTTTCATAGATTTGGAGAAAGCATATGACAGGGTGGATAGACAAGGACTGTGGAAAGTATTAAGAATATATGGAGCAGATGGGAAGTTGCTGAATGCTGTGAGGAGTATGTATGATGGTGCTAAGGCTGCAGTGCGTGTGGATGGTGAACTGAGTTAATTTTTCTCTTTGAGGGTTTGGTTGAAACAGGGATGTGTCATGTCTCCATGGTTATTCAATCTGTACATGGATGGGGTAATAAAAGAGGTACAAGGTAGAGTAGTGGATGTTGGATTGGCCCTGGTGAGAGAGGGTAGTGTTTGGATACTCCCTGTACTATTGTTTGCAGATGATACTGTGTTGTTGAGTGAAGACGAAGGAGAGCTGCAGGGCTTGGTGGATCAGTTTGGGAGAGTGTGTAAGAAACGGAATCTAAAGGTGAATGTAGGGAAGAGTAAAGTGATGGTCTTTGAGAGAGGTGAAGTCAGTGAATGTACAGCGAGGTTGGATGGTGAGGAATTGGAAAATGTGAGTACGTTTAAGTACTTGGGTAGTGTGATGAGTAAGGATGGAAGTTTGGAGGGTGAAGTGCTTGAAAGGGTACAGCAGGGAAGAAAGGTTGCTGGTTCCTTGAAAGCAGTGATAAGAAGCATGGAAGTGAGCATGGAAGTGAAAAAGTTACTACATGACAGTATTGTGATACCAACTCTAATGTATGGAAGTGAAGCTTGGACGTTGCTGGAAGGACACAAGTCAAGAGTGAGAGCAGTGGAAATGAGTTATTTAGGAGGAGCATGTGGAGTCACATGGAGAGACAGGCTGACAAATGAGGATATAAAGGAGCATTGTGGTGTGGATGTGGATGTGATAGGAAGCGTTAGGAGGAATACACTGAGGTGATTTGGCCATGTGGAGTGGATGGATGGTGAAAGACTGACGAAGAGAGTGTATGTGAGTGAGGTGGAGGGGGGGGGAGAGGGAGGGGAGGCCGTGGATGAGATGGAGGGATGGGGTGGAGAGGTATATGAGAGAGGGGGATGTGAGTTGGGAGTGGGGGACAGGGCGACGTGGAGGCGATTTATTTGTGGCCACCCCGAACGGGATTGAGGCATCTGGCAATATATATATATATATATATATATATATATACATATATATATATATATATATATATATATATATATATAAATATATGTCATAAAAGACTTTGTAGTTCCTTTGTGGTTACTTGTAGTCGAGTTATATATATATATATATATATATATATATATATATATATATATATATATATATATATATATATTAGACTTGTGGATGAGCGGTTATTATACTGAAGTAGCTTTGTAAGTAGCTAATCTTCTTTCCCATTTGTCATGTAGTGACAGGAGAGGTAAAGAATAGTATGGGACAATTTTTATTTGTCTTGGAAATATTAACAAGTCTCTCACTCACGAGTGAGTTGAGCGGAGTCCCTGTCTCCCTGTCTCGCTCTCTCTCTCTCTCTCTCAAGTTGCTAAGCCCTTCTCCCTGCGACCTGTCTGTTGTATGGCCTGTCTCCTTCTGAGCTCTCTTTCCTAAATTCTGGTGTAACAGGAGACGTATCACGTGTGTTCCTTGTGGGTGGAAAGTTCTAGAAGCCTGTGTGTGAGTATGTGTATATGTGTGTGTGTGGTCACTAAGGCTTTGTTCACCGGTGGATTGCTGACAACTAACTGCATCATCTCCTTACTGGCCACTGTCGTCAGCTTTCCTCAGTGTAATTTGCAAGCTCATTTCCCATTCCCAGGCTCGCATAGAGCTGTCTATCTATCTATTTATCTATTTATCTATTATGATTTGTAACTACAATATGGAGTCCCAATACATTGCTCGGTCACGCGAAAATGGCGTACCATCGACAGTTAATAGTCCTAACATATTAATACATATTATAGACACATTATAATGACCTTATAAGCTAATTAAGTGAAATACATAATATTGTAAAAGTAACATAATTGTATGAATATTGTATACATATAATATTTATAGTAAACAGTGATTATTTAGTAATATTACATTTTAAACAAGTTGTATACATATTTGAATAAATGCATTAAAGTAAATTATTTAACTGTAATACAGTATGTACTTGGGTTATTGTAGTGAAATGCATAACTGTGTTGGCCTTATAATTGTAGTTACATTTTGTTAATGCAACTGTTACATAAGTGTCTTGGCCTTATAATTGTAGTTAAAGTTACATAAAATTTACATCTTATTAATGCAACTGTTACATAAATGGTACATATTGTTTGTAGTTACATAATTGTAGTTAAAGTTACATAAAAGTTACATCTTGTTAATGCAACTGTTAATCGGCAAAGTGTAACATAATGCAATCGTTTGTCGTTACATAATTGTTACATATCGTTTGTAGTTACATAATTGTAGTTAAAGTTACATAAAAGTTACATCTTTTTAATGCAACTGTTACATAAATGGTACATATTGTTTGTAGTTATATAATTGTAGCAAGTGTAACATAATGCAATCGTTTGTCGTTACATAAGTGTTACATATCGTTTGTAGTTACATAATTGTAGTTAAAGTTACATAAAAGTTACATCTTGTTAATGCAACTGTTACATAAATGGTACATATTGTTTGTAGTATTGTTTGTAGTTACATAATTGTAGTAAGTGTAACATAATGCAATCGTTTGTAGTTACATAATTGTAATAACTGCAGTCCTAACATATGAATCCGATGATAGTGATGATGTGTCATGCCACTTGCTTGTGGAGACAACCTTTTGCTTTTTTTGTTTGTAGTGTATGTGGTATTTTGGCATTTGTAGTAACACTTACACTTATTTTCATTTGTTTGGTATGTGATCTTACTCTATTTCTCTCTTTTTTCTTTCTTACTTTTTCTTTCTTTTCTTGTTTTTCTTTTTTTTATGTATTGATTTTCCATAGTTTGTTTTTCTTCGCTTGTGTACGCTTTTTGTATGTTGTTCATGGTTGCATAATTACTGGCTAATTTCCTTGGGGTACGTTTTTAAAGTTTAGTTTATATTGCACAGATATTATTGAAAATGATATTATATAGTCCCATATTTTGTTATTTTATATAAAGAATATATATATATATATATATATATATATATATATATATATATATATATATATATATATATATATATACACTATATACAGTATTAACTATATACACTGACTTGTTGTTCACTTGTACCTATCGTGGGTAATATGTGTGTCAGCACTGTGTGGAAATCATTGTCTTCACGATTGTGTTGAAGATGTTCACTCTTGCTAACGTCATTTGTGTTGGCCATTTTTTTTTTTCTAGTTTACCTTGTAACTTAATTTATATGTTTCTACTAGGTAGCTTTAATTAATAAATGTTTAATACAGTTCTTTTAATCGCTCACTGAGTAACTGTGATGGTATATTTTCTTTATTACTTTGTAGATGTAATAATGTATAATTGTACGTATGAAACACGTATTTTATGTAGGTATAAATGGTAACACTCGTTGGTAGTAAATAAATGTTATAATAAATGAATGAATATATACAGTGTAGAATATTTATTGTTGGTGATTATTTAGTGTTTGAGTTATGCAGATAACTGAAGTATGTGTATTTAAGCTGTAACTATACAGCACGTTTTATATGTTTGTGCAGAAGCTTATTGTCTATCACTGTGTATTGTATAAATGAAGTAACTATGTAACTCACTAATTTTTACCGTGGTGGGAATGGTGGTGCAGGTGGTGTGTTGACCGACGTGGCGTCTTTTCAGCAAGCACGCATGATGACGTCGACTTCCCACACTGGTGGCTGTGGTGAGTGAATCAGTAGCGATGAGTAACTTGAGTGAAGACGAGTGAGTAAGATGAGTTGTGAATATGGACTTGGTATTTGCTTCGTCGTCTTGACCTCTTCACTCCTGCGTAAGCGTTGGGGGTTGGGTGGATGTAGCAGAGAGAGGAGGGTGAGGTCTGGTGTTTATGAGGTATGAGTCGTGTCTCACTCTTCGTTTGTTTGTCCCGTTTTTCTTCCTCGGTGTTTTCTCGGTCCATTTTCCTTGTGATTTACTCGTTGTAGGATGAAGACTGCCGCTACTTGTAGGTGCGTGTAGAAGATTATACAAATGACTCGTAGAGTTGTTACTTTTAGTTGATTGTAGATGGTTGTAGTTCGTTGGTTCGTCGTAGAAATTTCAAGATTGTTTGTATCAGTACTTTGTTAAACTACTTGCAAGACGTCGTGTGATCACTTCTACATCAGCGTGATGATCGTGGAGACGGAGGGGGCTGGTTGGAGAGAATACTGTCAGGAGCTGGTTGTAAGTTGTTGGTTGTGAGAGGTATTTTTTTGTTTTCACTCTTGATATTTTGTAGGAATTCACTGTTGATTCGTAGACGAGGTTCGTATACGTTCGCTGCTACCAAATGTCATAAAGGACTTTGTAACTACTTGTAATGGTTACTAGGCGCTGTTGTGTGCCAATAAAGCATTCCTTGAGTTAAGAGTGTGTGTGCATGTTTAGCATTGCTCGATTCTTGCAGACACAGTACCTTCTCATCATCCGACTCCCTGCTTCTATCTGTCTCTCTATCTATCTATTTATCTATTATGATTTGTAACTACAATATGGAGTCCCAATATATATATATATATATATATATATATATATATATATATATATATATATATATATATATTCAGTGAAATCTCGAATTTTGATGGACATGCGTACCGAAAAATCGCATCAACATTCAAATAATCGAAATTTGAGTTGAACTTCTTATGGGAAATATTAGTCTGGGTCCGGGGCCTCGGAACCTCACTACGTAAAATCATTATTTTTTGCTCACACCCCTGGTTAATTTTATAAACTATTATTGTGGTTAAGTATCTGTAGTTCTGAATTGTATTGCCATACTGTAGTGTAGAATATGGATTTTCGCCTTGTCAACAAGGGTATACTTGGTGTATTTCTACCCCTTCCTGTATTCGCTTTTCTCCTTTGGCTGCGAAGATTTAGAGGTGTCAGGCTGCTCTCGTCCATTACTTCTGCTACCCAAAGAAACACTCTTCCTTGCCATCTTGAAACAGGTAAGTTGCAACGGAAATACAACAAAAATGCATTCAACGAAATTGCAGTGAAATACACGTCCAAACATGGAAGGTACAGGCTGAAACTGCGGGTGCTTGGCTGTAGAGGGCAGGATATCATTTATTCATATGTGAAACATAAGAAGATATAACAAGAGAAATTAAAGGAAAAGAATCAATAATAGAAATACTAAAACAAAATAAGCTACAGGTGGTAGCAAATACAATGGGCAGAATACTGAAACAAAGATAAGTAATTATGAATATAATGAGCAACATGAAAATGAACAACAGAGACTGAGAAAAAATAAATAAATATCTTGTTTAAAGACAAGAACTCCCAGATGGAAGTAGGCACCAACAACATCAACTACATCGCCTTGCGCACGGCATGTTTTGGTTGGAGTCGGGCCACGAGAGCATTGAAAAATGCGATTTTGACATCAATACATGAGATAGACGGACCACTCGAAAATGCATCAAAATTTGAATCGTCGAAATCTAAACCATAGAAATTCGAGACTTCAATATATATATATATATATATATATATATATATATATATATATATATACAGTATATATATACTGTATATATATATATATATATATATATATATATATATATATATATATATATATATAGTGAAATCTCGAATTTCGATGGTTTAGAGGGTTAGTGCCCCTCCCCGGAAAACAGCTAACTAAAAAGATGAACAAGAAGCCTCGGACAAGGACTGACCAAAAGATGACGACCAAGGACCAGACAAAGGACATGGTACAGATCGCAAAGTGGAATGTAAGGGGTGCAAATGATGAGGTGAAAGAGAGAGAGATTGTCCAGGTGCTTGAGGGTGCGAAACTGAATGTATGCGGAGTAACTGAAACTAAATGGGTAGGTGAGAGTGTGAAAGAATGGGAATATGGATGGGGTATATGTGCAGGAGTAGGTGAGAATGAGAGGGCAAAAGAAGGAGTGTGTATTGTTGTGAGTAAAGGATGGAAGAAGAACATAGAGAGTATGGATCAGTTGGGTCAAGGATTGTGTGGGTAAGATTGAAAGTTGGAATATAAATGTGGGCAATTGTGTGCGTGTATGCGCCAATGCAAGATCGTGCAAGCAGAGTGAGAGAAGAGTTCTGGACAAATGTGGAAGTGTCCATGGAAGAGCTTGGAAGGAATGAGTGTTTTTGATGGTGATATGAATTGTAAAGTAGAGAATGTGAAGGTGGATGGAATAGTTGGTGAGTGGGGTGTGCATGCTGAGATAGATGAGAATGGCAGTGCGATAGTGGATATTTGTGCCGGGAAAGGATTGGTGATAGCCAATACCCTCTCCAGGCACAAAATGATCCACAGGTATACATGACAAGTGATGAGAGGGGTGGGTGGTAAACTGAATGAAAGGAAGGCAATGATTGATTATTATGTGTGTGTGGATGAAAGGAAGCGAAGATGTGTAATGGATGCAAGAGCTTATAGAGGTTGGGGGAGTGGACTTTCTGACCACTACTTGGTGGTGGCCAGAATCAAGATCCAAGTAAGATGAAGAAATAGAAGAAGGGAAGGACGGGAGGAAGGAGTAGTTGCAAGGAGAGTGGAAGGGTTACAAGAGGATGAGAAAAAGGCAGAATATAAGAGAGAAGTGGAGGAACGATTGGTTAAATATGAATTGGAGCAGATAGGGGACGTGGGAGGTGTGCACAAGATATTCAGAGAAGAAATGTGTGCAGCATGTGATGTGGTGTGTGGAGTGAAGAGAAGATGGAAGGGGGTGCAAGGAACAGCATGGTGGAATGAAGAGGTGAGACAGGCTGTGGCACAAAAGAAGAAAGCATACAATGAAAGGATGAGAAACAGGGACATGGAAGAAGTTCAGAGGTGGAAGAGAGAGTTATATGTAGTAAAGATGAGAGAGATGAAAAGATTAGTAAGAGAGAGTAAGAAGAGATTGGATGAGAAATTTGGAAGGAATCTGAGTGTAAAGCGGGGGGACTGTAAGAAAATGTTCTGGAAAGAGGTGAAGTGAGTATGACAGGGTGACAGTGAAGTTCGTAGGGGAGTGAAAGATAAAAATGGTAGATTACTAGTGGAGAAGGGAGAAAAAGTGAGCAGATGGAGAGAACATTTTAACCCGCACCATCCCGTTGACGTATGGGTACGTTGCAACATTTTGCATTTGCCAGTCCCGATGACGTACTGGTACGTCGTGCAATTGCAAGGTCCCTAATTTGCACAATTTTCAATTTTCGCTCATGATTTTTCGTACGTATACATGGGACACCTTCCTCTATTCCTCTACAAGATGCCAAGCAGGGACAATGCCTTACACCGCATAACCTTTCCCCCCCCCCCTGCACGCCATTGTCTCGGCAATTCACCTGTTACCAGTGACCTGGCCAATAAAGACATTCAGGGCCAGAGTGATTCCCCAATCGATGACAATGTGGAGGACAAAGTTTACATAGCATTAGAGGAAGAAACAGTCAGAAATGATGATCAGGTAATGTGGCAAAAGATGGTCAGGTATGGTGATGAGTTAGTGAGTGAAACAATGCTTATAATGCCTATATTACTGTTTGAAAACCAATATACTCTCGTACTACATATAAACTCATACCAAGTAAATAAATAAATACCGTTTATGAGTGGTGTGAAATACTTACCCTCCCATAGAACTCGTTTTCTTTGGTGAAAGCCTGTTAGAAAACACAGACAGGTAAGGAGGTACTGGTACCTGGATTGAGTATTTTAAACCTCAGGTGAGCAATTTCTCTATGAAATTTCGATGTTTCTCACCAAAAGCGGAGGTTTTAGCAAAAAAAAAAAAAAAAAAATCGAAAATACCTCAGGATTGGGGGGTGTCGGAGGTGCGAAATAGCTCGGGACGTGACGGGTTAAGGAATTGTTGAACATAGAGAATGGAAGTAATGCAGGTATAAGTGGTTGGGCAATGGCTGGGAGAAGGAGGGAGGTGAGAAGACGGGAAGAAATGAGTAGGATAGAAGTTGTGGAAGCAATGAAGAAAGTCAAATTGGGGAAAGCCCAAGGAATTGATGGAGTGTGTGGTGAAATGCTGAAGCATGGGGGAGAGATAGTAGTATAATGGATATGGAAGATGTGCAGATTGGCCTAAGAGGAAGGTAGAGCCCCGGAGGATTGGAAGTCAGGTATAATTATTCCCTTGTACAAAGGAAAAGGGGAAAAAGAAGTGTGTTGTAATAATATGGGCATTTGTCTTCTTAGTATAATAGAAAAAGTGTATGGTAGGATACTTATTGACAGAGTAAGGGAAATAACAGATGAATTAGTTGGAGAGGAACAGGGAGGCCTTAGGAAGGGAAAGGGTTGTGTAGATCAGATATTCATTCTTAGCTCTTTAGTGGAAAAGTTTCTGGAAAAGGGAAAGAACTTGTATGCAGCCTTCATGGATTTGCAGAAAGCATATGACAGGGTGGATAGACAAAGATTGTGGAAAGTATTAAGAATATATGGAGTAGATGGGAAGTTGCTGAATGCTGTGAAGAGTATGTACTGTATAATGGTGCTAAGGCAGCAGTGCGTGTGCATGGTGAACTGAGTGAATTTTTTTCTTTGAAGGTTGGGTTGAAACAGGGATGTGTCATGTCTCCATGGTTGTTCAATCTGTACATTGATCGGATAATAAAAGAGATACGAGGTAGGGAAGTGGAAGTTGGAGTGGCCCTAGTGAGAGAGGGTAGAGTTTGGATACTCCCTGTACTGTTGTTTGCAGATGATACTGTGTTGTTAAGTGAAGACATAGGGGAGGTGGAAGGCTTGGTGGACGAGTTTGGGAGAGTGTGTAAGAAATGGAACCTAAAGGTGAATGTAGGAAAGAGTAAAGTGATGGTCTTTGAGACAAATGGTGTCAGTGAATGTACAGTGAGACTGGATGGTGAGGAATTGGAAAATGTGAGTACGTTTAAGTAGTTGGGGAGTGTGATGAGTAAAGATGGAATTTTGGAGGGTGAAGTTCTTGAAAGGGTACAACAAGGAAGAAAGGTTGCTGGTTCCTTGAAAGCAGTGATAAGAAACAGGGAAGTGAGCATGGAAGTGAAAAAGTTACTACATGACAGTATTGTGATACCAACTCTAACATATGGAAGTGAAGCTTGGATGTTGTTGGAAGGACACAAGTCAAGAGTGAAAGCAGTGGAAATTAGTTCTTTAAGAGGACCCTGTGGAGTCACATGGAGAGACAGGCTGACAAATGAGGATATAAAGGAGCATTGTGGTGTGGAACTGTAGATGTGATAGAAAGCGTTAAGGGGAGCACACTAAGGTGGTTTGGCCATGTGGAGAGGATGGAGGGTGAGAAACTGACGAGGAGAGTGTATGTGAGTGAGGTGGAGGGGGGAAGAGGGAGGGGGAGGCCGAGGATGAGATAGAGGGATGGAGTGGAGAGGTATATGAGAGAGGGGGGTGTGAGTTCGGAGCAGGGCAGTGAAATGGCAGGGGACAGGGCGACGTGGAAGCGATTTGTTTGTGGCCATCCCGTACGGGATTGAGGCATCTGGCAATAGGTAGATAGATAGATAGATAGATATATCATCATCAGCAGCAGCAGCAGCAGCCGCTTGAGTATCCACTGTAGGACCTGCCTATCCCGACCGAAGTGGGGACGATATAGCCAATGTATCTCTACCAAGTGGCTTAGGTTGTCTGGTAGAGATTGTATGTAGGGTGAGAAGTGCTTGTAGGTGTAACTGTAGTGTTGGAGTGGCTTTGTATGTGTGTGTAGTCTGTGAACCAAGTGTAATCGGCCACCGCAAGCCAACTGGGTGCAAGCATACTTTATAGTAAGCGACACTGGTTCAACCACAGCACCCCTTGTGTCCACCAATGCAGTACCTGGCCGGGTGAACACTCCCAAAATTTATTACCCTGGCAGGGCGTGAACCCTGATTCACCTGTGTATGAAACGCACACTCTACCACTGTACCACAGAGACTCCATATATATATATATATATATATATATATATATATATATATATATATATATATCTATCTATATATATATATATATATGAGGTGCGACCAATAAGTACCTAGACTGTTCCTGTTGCGAACGAACGGAACACGGCAGAGTCATGCACACGCAGCACTTGCGAGCAGTATCCTTCATGAGTATGACCTATGGCGTTGCACTGTCAACATCGAGACTTGTGTTACAAGCGTTTTTGTGGCAACATGCACATGCTCATTTGCGACCTCTCTGTAGACCTCAAATTTGAGCAGAGAGCAAACATGAAATTCTGTGTCATCGTCGAGAAAATGACAACAGAGGCCTTTGAAATGCTTCAGTAGACCTACGGCAATGAAGCAATGAGCTGGGCTAGATGTTTAGAGTGGCACTTGCGCTTCAGGAGGGGCACAGTATCACTGGGGGCCAACAGGAGGTCTGGGAGACCCTTCACGAGCAGAATCCCAGAGGATGTTGAAAATATTCAACAAATTGTGCATGAGAATCATCGGGTCAGTATTGAGGAAGTTGCTGGTATCGACAACGTTGTGATCCGACCATCCTCATGGACAATGCATTGAATATTTCCAACATTTTGGGGGATTCTGCTCGTGGAGGGTCGCCCTTATCTCTTGTCGTCCTCCAGTGATGTTCTGCCCCTCCTGAAGCGTGAGTGCCACTCAACCTTGCCCGGCTCATTGCTTCATTACCGTAGGTCTGCTGAAGCATTTCAAGGGTCTCCGTTCCTGATTTCCCGAGTTTGACACAGAACTTCATGTCTGCTCTCTGTTCAAGTTTGAGGTCCAAAGCGAGATCGCAAATGAGCAAGTGCAGGTGGTCACAAAAACTCGTGTAACACAGGTCTCCATGTTGACATCGTGACGCCACATGACACTGATTTATGAAAGGTATTGCTCGTCCTTGCTGCGAGCTCATGACCGTGCAGCACTCCGTTCATTCTCAACAGAAACAGTCTCGGAAATTTTTGACCGCACCTCATACAGTATATATACTATACATTCGTATCATATATACATAAGAGAGAGAGAGAGAGAGAGAGAGAGAGAGAAGCAGAAGAATATAAAACAGGGAGGGATGGACTGGAAAAAAGTTGGTGAAGTAAGACGCAAAGTTGGGTTCGAACAAAGCGACGGAACGGCAGGCAATCACATAGACATCAGGCAGGCAGGAGGCAGGAGGAAAGTTTGGTGGAGGGCAGGCAGGAAATTAACAGGAAGAAGATAGACAGAGCTGCGGCCAAAAAGAAAGGATAGAAATCGGCAAAGAGTGCAAGAGGAAAGTAGAAAAAGAGGAAGAATGAAGAGAAGTTTTCGAGAGGAAGAAAGGTGGAAGATAAGCAGGAAAATTAAAAGGTAGGAAGACAGGCAGGACGATTAGATGGAGATGCGAGAAGGCAGGAATTTAGACACGCGCTGTATGTAATGAGGCAGGTAGTGGGTGATACTGCAAGTAACGAGACCTTGAGCACCCAGGAAGGACGGCAGGAAAGGAGGTAGGTGGAGTGAGTGACAGGCAAGGAGGGAGGCAAGCAGCGTGTTAGGTTGACAGGGAGAAGTGAGATGCAGGGATGTAATCAGAGACAGGTGCAGGCAGGGAGAGAGAGAAGGGAAGACAAGGAGGTAGACAGATTGAGAGGCAGGATGAAAGGTAGAGAGAGTGAGAGGCAGGCAGAGAACCATAGGTCAGGCAGGGAGGTACAATAATAACCAGGCATGAAGATGGGAAGAGTGGGATGTAGACAGAGTGAGAAGCAAATATGGAGAGCAAGGCGGCATTGGATAGACTGAAAAACACTCAGGGGGGTAGGCAGATTGAGAAGCGGGTAGGGAGGTAGGCAGAGTGCGAATCTGGTAGGGACTTAGACGATGTGGGAGAGAAGCAGGGAGTTAGGCAGAGTAAGAGGAAGGCAGGGAGTTGCGCAGAGCAAGAGGGAGGCAGAGAATTAAGCAGAGTGTGAGAGAGGCAGAGAGCTAAGCAGAGTGAGAGGGAGGCAGGGAGGTAGGCAGAGTGAGAGAGAGGAAGGTAGGAAGAGAGAGATGGAGGCAGGGAGATAGCCAGCATGAGAGGCAAGCAGGTAGTTAAATAGAGAGAGATGGATACAAGGAGTTAAGCACAACGAGGGAGAGGCAGGAAGGTAGACAGAGTGAGAGGGAGGGAGGGAGGGAGGGAGGCAGAGTGAGAAGCAGGCAGGGAAGAGAGAGGCATTAGGGCAGAAAACTAATTACGGTGTGTGACCAATCTTTGGCTGATCTAAAAGGAGTGAAGAAGGTGAGAGATAAATAGAAGAGAGAGAGGCAAGACAGGAAAAAGAAAGGGGAACTACGTAGGGTGGGAGCCAGTGTGGCAGTGTGGGAAGTAGGCAGGCTGGGAGGCAAGCAGGGTGTTAGGAAGGCAAACAGGGTGGCCGCCAGGCAGAGGGGAAAACTGACGGGGTGGGAGGCAGGCGACGAGGTAGGTAGGTATATATGCAAGGCGAAGGGCAAGGTAGGAGTAGGTGAAGGGGTAGTTAGGAAGACAAGTGGGGGTCGGAATGAAACCGGGCTGGTAGTGCACTGTTGTAATGCTGAGAGTTATCAAAGCGTTTGCATCATCCCTGCCTCAGACACCTGCTTCCTTCATACGTGCCTCGAATATTAATGAAATGCTGTCCCTAAACACCTTGATTTTCTCCCTCTGGTCTTACTCGCCTGCTTCTCACTCGACCTCACATACCTGACTCACACACACCTGTTTCTCAAATTATCTTGATTCCACAACTATAGTACATCACATCCATTAAAGGGTTTTAGAATGAACCAATAAGTACGTGAAGAGGTGGACGTGACAGATGCATTTACTAAGTAATTTGGATAAAAGGAATGCATTAGGATAGTAACAAGATAAAAAGTGAATACATAGAAGAGGAAATGATGTAAAGGTAAGAAAGGAGAGAATAAGAACAACACAGAAAGTGGAACAAAGGTGGCCGTGATAGGTGCTTTCAAGAAAATGTATTTATGTGTTTTGGACAAAGGGGAAATACTGAGAGCTAAGTACTGTATATGAAGAAAGTTTCAGTCAAATGTGCCTTTATTGTGACGTTGTTGCGGAGAAAACACAAACGACTTTTCTTTTATGGATATAACTGAATGAAACTAGCATGCTGTTTACATTGTCTGATTGCAGGCTTTCAAAATAAATTTCAGTTAAATTTTTCAGAAGCTTCCTGAATTATACTGAACTTAGCGTTTGACATGCACTATAATGGTTATATATTACCTATGATTACGGGTACCATTCCTCTGATCTTAATCAAGTATGGTGCTTTGGTTATGGACTCATTTGAAACGAATAAAATTTTCATCTTTTTGCAAAGTGATATAATAAGAATCTACACAACCCTATCCAATTTGTGGGAGAGAAAGTAAATGGGGATGATGAAAATATCAGAATTACCCCCATAACACACACACACACACACACACACACACACACACACACATATATATATATATATATATATATATATATATATATATATATATATATATATATATATATATATATATATATCTTATGGTGTTCAGCACTTATAGGGGAGAACAAATTTGGATATTTAGATGGGCAAAGTATGCACTTTACAAACAAAGCATTCAAACAAAAATTTATGGTTTTTATCACTGCAAAGTCGTGCCTCACTACCCCTGCATTCTGTAAATCTAACTGATCTGAGTACGTGAAGGGTATGGTGAAGAAAGGTAAAAATAAACAATGTGGTACAAAAAGAAACAATATTTTTGAGCTATACAACAAGCATAATCAGTTTATTACATGTGGGATTTTTTGGTCGAGTAGTAGAGGGCTCTGTGGTACTGCACATCATGGAAGATCAGCTGTCATTCTTCTTCATTCTTCATCAGACCCCTGTTTTAGTCCACTGCCAGTTTGACTGCCCGCTCAGCAGAGTCATTGACCACTTTGAGGTGGGCCATGACATCAGGAATGGGGCAGAGGTCATTGATGCTTGTCGGAGTATCCATCTTCAAACACTGGAAGAGGCTTTTCGACTTCTGGGTGACAAACTTAGAGATTCTCAGATCTGATGCCTTATCAATCGTCTTCATGTTCAAACGGCGCAGACCCTTCTTCCTCGACAGTGCTGTGGTCATATTTTTCAGAATGTCCTGCTTATTCTCAGCAAAGGCTTTATCAGAATAAATGGCTAGTGGGGCCAGGTCCTCACTGAGGTACCAGAGGTGGATTTAGACTTTGTCCAGTGCCTTCTTTGCTACAACGGGATCCACCTCATTGAATTCTTCAATCTTCTTTAGGAGACTGAGATCACTGATTGCAACGTTGACAGCATATGGGGCTTCCGACCAGTGCATCACATAGATAGTGACAAGGAAGACACAGATGCGTTTGATGGCCTCCTTTTGATGCCATGTGAAGGGGAAGTAGCTGCATCCTTCAGATGATTTCTGAAAAGGAAGTTCTTGAGGCAGTAAAGGCCTTTGGCCATCCAATGTGCTCTGTGATAGGCACCTGGACAGTGAAAAGTCATCCATGCCGACTTCTTGCCGAGCAACGCAAAAGACAGCTGGAGGAGTTCAAGGTAGTCATCACAGGGTTGTGCACTATCCATGTGGCTGAGTAAGAAATGTTCAATGTTCTCGCCTCTGTTGGCTATCCACGACTGAGATTTTTCATCTAGGTCATCATCATTGGGATCAAAGGAATCTGTGTCAATTTTGTTCCAGAACTCTTTGAATCAACCGAAGAGAGAAATTTCAGGACCAGAAGAAAAGAAGATGTCAAAGATCCCTGCCACTATGAGTTCACACATGTGATGCCTGCATGCCAAGAACAACAGCTGGACTTGGAGACCTCTTTCAGTGACAAAGCAAGCTCCGCTGTGAACCCTAGTGTTAGATGCTGTAGTATCAAAACAGAGCCCTGCAATCGAGGGCATCACTTCCTGCCATTCATCTAGAGTCCTTAGCACTGCCGCTCCCATTGTTTTGCCCGTTCCAGCAGGGATCTTAGGGATCGTCAGGATCTTCTCCGTACCAATCCCTGTAACAACAATCGCCAGGTGATCACTGCGGCTGCTACCATCGATGTTGGGCAAGAGCTTTCATCAAAATGGAGAATCAAGTGTGTTTGTTGTTGTAATTCTATTTTTTTATCTTTTCAGCGATCTCAGTCCTTGATTCCTTGCTAACAGAGTGGAGAGATCTGACAGACAATGTGAGTTCCCCCACGTCAAGCACTGCTGCGATCAAGGCGGGTGTTACCACTTGCACTGCAACTCGCACTGAAATGAGGTATGAGTCTGAGATCGCCAAAAAAACAATTGCAAGGTATGGTATAGTTCCCACCAGTAGTGGAACTGAATAAGCACTTTGCCCTTCAGGTTCCTGAAGGTTCGATTTTTCTTAACACCCTATAATATATATATATATATATATATATATATATATATATATATATATATATATATATATAAATATATATATATAGGGGAAGTCGTTGAGGCATTCAGTAGGAGGTGGGTGGATGTGGCGTGTTTGCAGGAAGTCCGGTACAGGGGTGGATCAGCCAGAAAGATTGTTGGGAAGGACTGTTGCTATAAGTTGTTTTGGCAGGGGGGGACAGACGGATATGGAGGTGTTGGTGTGATGGTTTCGGAGAAATGGGTGGAATATGTTATGAATGTTTTGAGAGTAAGCAATAGGATATTGGTAGTGAAAATTCTGTTGGGAAGAAAGATAGCTGCGATTATATCAGCATATGCTCCACAGGCAGGATTGGATGCATCAGAGAAAGATAGATTTTGGGATGATTTAATACGTGTAGTGGGTGGTATGCGGAATGATGAGATAGTGATTTTGGAAGGGGACTTAAATGGTCATGTAGGTGAAGCAGCACAAGGTTATGAAGGAGTGCATGGGGGATGTGCGTATGGTCTAAGGAATGCAGAAAGGGAAAGGATACTCGAATTTGGGGAGGCAACAGACATGATTGTGTGCAACACATATTTTAGGAAAAGAGACAGTAGGTTAATTACGTATGAGTCTGGGGAAAATAGCAGTCAGATAGATTATTTTCTGGTTAGGAGGGCCGATAGAAGGTTAGTGAGGGATGTCAAAGTTATAGGAAGTGAGGAGTGTGTGCAGCAGCACAAACTATTGATTTGTGATGGTGCTTAAAGAACAAGTGATGAAAAAGAGGACTTATGTACGTAGGAGGAAAATATGGAAGCTGAAAAACCAAGTAGTAAGGGATGCCTTCTATAGCGAGTTGAGGAGAGTGGTGGCTGAACAGGGAGCTGTAGACAGGCGTTAATGAACAGTACAGAGCCCTCAAGAACAATTTCTTCAGAGTCACTGATGTAACATGCAGCTGGACAAGAGGACCACCAAGACATAAGGTAACTTGGTGGTGAGATGAGGGTGTAGAAGCTGCAATTAAGGAGAAAAGAAGGCTTTTCCGGGAATGGAAGAAGGGTGGTAGCAAAGAGGAATATTTGGCTGCCAAGCGTAGGGCTAGAAGAGAGGTATACAGGGCAAAGTCTGAGTCACAGAGACAATTACTTGATAACCTAAATCATGGGGAAAGGAAAAATATATTTAGGGTGGCAGGTCAGGTGAAGAGGGATAATCGGGATATCATAGGTGAGCAGTGTGTG
This sequence comes from Coenobita brevimanus, assembly GCF_032717465.1. Classification (NCBI taxonomy): domain Eukaryota; kingdom Metazoa; phylum Arthropoda; class Malacostraca; order Decapoda; family Coenobitidae; genus Coenobita; species Coenobita brevimanus. The sequence goes on from NC_137054.1 coordinate 35,903,093, forward strand.
AAGAATGATGAAGGAAGGGTAGTGGTGAACAGTGAGGATATTAAAGATGCATAGAGAGAGCATTATAACCGGTTGTTGAATGAGGAGTTTGACTGGGACAGGGAAGGTTTGGAGCCAGCATATCCAGTGTCTGGCCCTTGGCCTTTGACTGCTACTGCTACTGTGAGTGAGGCAATAGGCAGGATGAGGGTGGGGAAGGCAGCAGGTGTGTCTGGGTTGACTGCCGAAATGTTGAAGGCCTCAGGCGATATAGGGGTGAGTTTAGTCACTGACCTGATAAATAGGATTATTTATGAGTGCGTTGTCCCAGATGATTGGCTGAAGAGTGTAATTGTAAATGTGTATAAAGGGAAGGGTGATGCCCTGGAAAGAGGAAATTATAGAGGTATAAAGCTTTTAGATCAGATAATGAAGGTAATGGAGAGAGTTTTAGAAGGTATGATTAGAGAAAGAGTGAATATTGATGAGATGCAGTTTGGATTTATGCCAGGTAGGGGGACCACTGATGCCATATTCATTGTTCGACAGCTTCAGGAAAAATATATTGGTAGGAGAAGGGATCTTTATTTTGTTTTTGTTGATTTGGAAAAGGCCTTTGACAGAGTCCCTAGAGAGGTGGTGAAGTGGGCAATGAGAAAGCTTGGCTTGGAGGAGTGGCTGGTTAGGGTGATTATGGTCATGTATGTGGGTGCTCACACCCAGGTGAGAGTGAATGGAGACTTGAGTGATGAGTTTTCCGTGAATGTTGGTGTGCATCAGGGGTCAGTCTTGAGTCCCATGTTGTTTATTATGGTACTTGAAGCCCTTTCACGTGACTTTAGAAACGGACTCCCGTGGGAGTTGTTGTAGGCTGATGATTTGGTGTTGATTGCAGAGAATGAAATGGAGGCGGAGGAAAGGTTTAGGAAGTGGAGAGATGGTATGGGGCAAAAGGGTTTAAGGGTAAATGCAGATAAAACGAAAGTGATGATATCTAGGGTTGGTGGCGGTACTGTCAAAGACGAGGGAGAGTGGCCATGTGCAGTTTGCCACAAGGGCATGGGAAGTAATTCCATCTTGTGCGGTGTGTGTGATAAATGGGTGCATAAGAGATGTAGTGGTATCAGAGGTAGACTGCGAGATAATGCTAATTTTATGTGTACGGCGTGCCGGGGTGAGCAGGTGGAGATTGTCAGACGTGAAAGGATTGAACTTGCTGGTGAATCTCTTGAGTGTGTGGAAGAGTTTTGTTATTTGAGAGACATGTTGTGTGCTGGAGGTGGGGCTGGAGCTAGCTCTGTGGCTAGGGTGAGAAGTGGTTGGAAGAAGTTCAGGGAGCTCTTGCCTCGCCTGACACTGAGAGGGCTCTCCCTACGTGCTAAGGGGTCTTTGTATGCAGCATGTGTTAGAAGTGTAATGCTGTATGGCAGTGAGACCTGGGCAGTGAAGGGGGAAGATATTTGCCGGCTCAGACGTACAGAAATGACAATGATTAGGTGGATGTGCAATGCGTCCCTGCGTCCAAGGCCTGGAAGGGCTGGGTTTACAATGGAAGAGTTGAGAGGTAGGATGGGACTGGAGTGTATTGGTGTTGTGATGAGGAGAGGTAGATTGAGGTGGTTTGGACATGTGGAGAGGATGGGGGATGATAATTGGGTGAGGAAGGTGAGAAGTGTTAATATTGGGGGTGGGGTTATGAGGGGTAGGCCGAGAAAGACATGGGACGAGGTCATTAAGTGTGACCTTAGGGTTAAGGGATTGAACAGGGAGGCTGGAATGGATCGTGCAGCGTGGAGAGCCGCCATTAGGTGACCAAGGCCGACACCTGCAAGCATGTTGGAGCCTTTAAAAACGAAAACGAAAACGAAAACGATGACCACATACAATGGGAGAGGCATAATATCCCGAGCACATTCGTATAATCACATCTTCAGGTGATATTCAGGGGAAAACAACGGAGGTTCAGCACAACTGACGTTTTATACATTAAAGAGAAGGGTGAGGGAATTCCTTAGAGACTTCGCCAAGTCGCAGGTCAAAGCCTATATGATAGATTCAATAAATCTGACATCTAGGCAAAGCATGATGTTTTCATAGCACATAATATTCATTATAACATTTAGGAAATATATGATACTAATTTACAAGTAACAAATATAAACCTTCATATATATAATTATATACTCATTTATTCATTTATAGTAAGATATATGTTGATGTTATAATTAAGCTAATGTCATATAAATACTCTGTTACAGCATGTACTGCGAAGTTATGCTTGGCGTAGATTTAAGAAAATATTTTCATCCATACCACTGGGTTTGACCAGTGACTTTAAGTCTCTATTGAAATTCCTCGTCGTTCTTTGTCTGCCTGTCTGTCTGTCTGTCTAAAACGTCATTTTTTCTGGACCTCACCCACTTTGTTTTTTTTTCTGAATATGTGATTACACGAATGCGCTCAGGACATTTTCGTCTTTCCTGTTTTCTTGTGTATATTAGCATATGAATCATGGGTAACCAAGAGATTTATATGTATGGTCATAAAAAAAAACTATTGTTACCCCCCGGGATGTTCGATACGAAACGAACGTTAGCTGGGCCATGTGGGTGGGTCCTTGCTGTTTGCCCCTCCCCTACCTAGTGTTGCCATATAACAATCTCATTACAAGAGTTGGAATAATGAGCAAGAATGAGCCACATGGCGGGGGAAATATATAGGGCGTGTTTGGGTTAATCTGAGTGCCCCGCCGGGGATTAATAATGAAATTCGGCACGATTACTATTTTCCAACTATTCGCCACATATTATCTATAGAATAGAACAAATAAATTATTTTTAAGGGTATTAAATCTACAGTTTAGGCATCGACATTTTTTTTTTTTTTTTTATGATAGTCTAGCAGGGGTGCACGAGTTCATTTGTTTGCTTTAGGTGGGTTGTTAAATGCTTCAGATGGATGTTTCGGACGTCTACAGGCTGTTTTTGAAGCAGGAGGTGGGTATACAAAATATTAAAGCAATGAGACTGAACATGTATTATTATTTTCCTTCTACTCAACATTTATTATATGTTGAAAACAATGCATATCATTTGAATTTCACAAACTTGACTTGTATTGGCTGAAGTACTATCATACGTCTGGCAAGGGTGCATATCCTCATTGCCCATCTGCATCTGTTGCCGACATTACAACATTCTGTTATATTTTTACTTAATGAACTCGGTGCCGGATAATAAAATGTATTGTCTCAATGCACAGAGGCCAAACGATCTAATTAGCTTTTACTACCTGGAGCACAAATTCTAATATTGTGTATCACATAACCGACACTGACGGGTTTGCAGCACAAACTTTCCTGTCCCGTCATTCCACAACACTTCGTCATTGTGTCATAGTGCATAGCTCTGGAGGGTAATGATAGTTTTTCTTATGACTAAACACACACACACACACACACACATTTTATATATATATATATATATATATATATATATATATATATACAGGGTGACCCAAAGAAACCTGCCACATTTCGAAAGGCTGTAGCACTGGCAGTAATGAGGCGGGAGGGACGGGGCTAGGGTCTGTGATAGCCCAACCCCAGCCGTCCTCAGTCGCCAACATGGCGTGGTCGGGAGCACACTGTGTGTTCACTGTTGAAGCGTTCTTCACAAAGAACCATTCCTTGATCGCCGGGCAGATGGCCTTTCAAAGACGCTTCAGTATTCCACGGAACGAAAACGTTCAAGATTGAAAAATCATCTTGCAGTGGATTGAGAATTTCAAGGCAACAGGCTCACCTTTATAAAGAAAATCACTGAGTAGATCTAGGAGCGCTTGTACACCTGTGAATATTGAAGCATTGAGGCGTTCTGCGCAGAAGCATGCTTTAGCTGTAGGGTTATCCTAGGAAACTGCAAGGAGAATCTTACACAAAGACCTTCACTTCCATCCATACAAACTGAGGGTTGGGCAAGGACTCAATGCGAGAGACTGGATAAGCCGCAGGGAGTTATGCGAGAACATTCTGCAAAGTGTTCCGGAAGATGCTGTTCTCTCGTGCAGTGACGAAGCTCATTTTCATTTGAGTGGCTCTGTAAACTCATCGACCCTAAACTCTTGAAGCCCTTAAGGTTGCTATTCAGCAGGATATAGCCGCTGTTCCACCTGACATGACCCGTCGAGCCATGGCAGCCTTCAGAAATTGCCTCCAAGCGTGTATAGACAATGATGGTCACCATTTGGAGGATGTCATTTTTAAAATATGAATAAAAACTGTATTGAATGAAGTTTCATGTGGGCAGATAATATTTTGATTATCTTTAACCATTTTTTTTCCACTTACCTTTGAAATGTGGAAGTTTTTTCTGGGTCACCCTGTATATATATATATATATATATATATATATATATATATATATATATATATATATTGTTACATAGCCTATGATTTCATCATCCTTTGTGTAATTTTAACGCACAGTATGCTGCATGTTTGATCACGAGCGTGTTCTGCCTCAGTTCCCCCCTTCTACCGTTATAGTAGAGTAAGTCGTCCTTTCTGTTGTTCAGAGCGGGATTGTCAACTCTTTGTCCCCATGGCTTCATTTGCGCATCCTTCTTACAAGTTGTATCAAGCTCTGCCGGCCCCAATATAATGAGCTCAGTCTCTGCATCATTGCCACTTAGATCTGCTCCTCATTTTGTTCACATCTCTGTCCTCCCCTGTACGGTTATTATTGAGTGCTCAGGAAGTCTCCAACCATCTAGCAGCTGTGTAATTTGAGTATAAGTGTTGTTGCATTTTCTTCTTGTACTGTATAGCATAAGTTTAATTTGTAGGCCTAGTGAAGTTTTTGTAATTCATGTAGGGATCTTTATGTCCATCATCATTAATAATATTTTGTATCTGTAATAATTTATCTTGCATTAACTGAGCATTACCCAGTGTATTTTCATTTTATCAGGGCTAACTTAGATAAATTTACTCTTGCTAATTTCGTGTTAATAGAGGCTATTGCAGTTAAACATATATTTAACCTGTTTTTTTGCCATTACATTATCCTTATGAGTCCTGAATGTTTTGTTGTTAGTTTGAGCATTAAACTTTAACTTGTAATTTTACCTAACTCTTTTGTTTTGAACCTGGAACTTTACGGGACGGTAGTGATTTTTAGTATTCTCACTTAAAGTGTACATTATCTTTCTCTGTTCCGTAACATAAATTTGGCGACCTCATATCAGGATATTCAGGATATTATCATAAGGATATTGCTCGATATTTTGTGACTGTTACTTATTCATGATGTCTACTATTACTACACTTGATGAAGCCAAAGATTTTTTGTCAAATGTGCAAACAGTGTGTGATGTAGAAAACAGAACAAAGAATGAACTTAAGCTTGTTGCTCAACAATTGGGAATTGCAGTTCACTCTCATCATTCTAAAGATCAAATTGTTGGCATGATTAATAAAAGCTTGTTTAACGTAACTCCTCCAAATGAGCAAACGCAGATTGAATTAGCTAAGTTACAGCTAGCCCTGCAGGAGTCTCGTGTGAAGGAAGCTGAATTTCAAGCACGTGCTAAGGAGGCTGAGTCTCAGGCTAAGGAGGCTTGTGTTAAGGAGGCTGAATTTCAAGCAAATGCTAAGGAGGCTGAGTTTCAGGCTCGTGCTAAGGAGGCTGAGGCACAAGTTGAAATTGCTAGGATTCAGGCAGACAATGAGTATCGCATGAAACAAGGTGGAACTGGATCATCTAGCTCTGATGATTTTGATGTGGCTAAAAATGTTAAACTTGTCCCTCCTTTTAATGAATCTGATTTAACAAAGTATTTTCACTTGATTGAGAGGGTAGCTACAGGTTTTAATTGGCCCAAAAAGTATTGGCCAGTACTCCTTCAAACTGTTCTCACCGGTAATGCTCAAGTAACTTATGCATCTTTGCCTCAGGATCAATCTGATAATTATGATGTAGTTAAGAGCTTGATTCTTAAGGCCTATGAGCTTGTTCCTGAAGCTTATAGAGTAAAATTTAGGACAACTTACACGCAAGATAAGCAATCCCATGTTGAGTATGCAAAAATCAAAGAAGATCTGTTAGAGCAATGGTTAAATTCTAAGAATGTGGATTCTGATTTTGGTAAATTTAAGCAGATGATTTTGCTGGAGGACTTCAAGAGGTGTATTTATAAAGATGTAAGCCTATATCTTGATGAGAAAAGAATAGATAATTTGTCTGATGCTGCAGTTTTAGCTGATGAATATGTTCTCACTCACAAGAGATATTCTAGAGGAGAAAGGAAAGCTGAGAGTAAGTATGTTCCCTCTACTCAGAGTACAGGTAACAGGAAACAGAATAAGGATGATGTTTCTCAGGAAGTAAATACCAGCTTCACCTCTAGATTTCAGAAAAGTAAATGTACTTATTGTAGTAAGCTTGGTCATACTACGGAGAAATGTTTCAGGAGACAGCGTGATGTGAACAAAAAGGAGTCTTTAAATATTCAGTCAATTGGTCTAGTGTCCACTCTTGAGAGTTCCCAGAATTCTTTAACTGAGTTAACTGAACCTGCTTTGAGGGGTAACTTAAATTCTCATGATGGAGCTCCTCTTTTGAGCAGAAACGTGGGTGACACTCTCAAGAGTTCATGTGCTAATTTCCTGTCTGATGGTTTTGTCAGTCCTCTGGACAGTAATGACAGGAAATCAGTTAAAATATATCGTGATACAGGTGCTTGCCAATCCCTTATGCTGACCAGTGTTCTAGGCTCTAATGTTAATTCCTCTGATGAAACTGTAATCTTACAAGGTGTAAGAAAAAATTACTTCTCTGTCCCTCTGTGCAGAGTGAATTTAGAGTCTGGTTTTGTTAATGGTTCCGTTATGGTTGGGTTGGTTGAGACACTCCCAATGTCAGGTGTAACTTTCTTACTTAGAAATGATATTGGTGGAAGTCAAGTGTGTCCAGCTCCTCAGTTGTCTAGTTAGCCAGTGGCTGCATCCCAGGATTGTGATGTCCCTGATGTGTTCCCTGCATGTGCTGTCACTAGGGCTAAGTCTAAAGTTACTGGTGACTTAGAGGATAATGATGATGATGATGTTATCCTAGCTGACACTTTTCTTGCTAATTTGGACCACTCACCAGACGAGGCAGTACCGCGTAGTGTTGATAATTTGTCTCGTCAAGAGTTGGTTGAGTTGCAGGTTGCTGACCCTAAGTTGAAAGGTCTAGCTAACTCTGCTTACAGTGAAGAAGAGTCAGCCGGTGCTTCTACTTGTTATTATGTAAAGTCAGGAGTACTTATGAGGAAGTGGAGACCCCCAACAGCATCAGCCGACTGTGAATGGGAGGTTGTACATCAAGTTGTCATCCCTCGTGTTTGTAGGCAGGATATCATTAGAGTGGCTCATGATTCCAGTTTGGCAGGACACCTTGGAGTGAGGAAGACTGTGGCAAGCATTTTGAAACACTTCTACTGGCCAGGTATCTTCAGGGATGTTTCCTGGTATTGTAAGTCTTGTCACACCTGTCAAGTTGTGGGGAAGTGTAATCAGACCGAAAAGGTTGCACCTCTAGTTCCCATTCCTCCTTTTGAGGCGCCTTTCACCCGTGTGTTGGTGGATATTGTGGGCCCTCTTCCTAAGACTTCTTCAGGATTTTCTTATGTGTTGACCCTGATTGATATGGCTACTCGTTATCCTGAAGCCATTCCACTTAGAAATATCTCAGCAAAGAACGTGGTTAAGGAAATGCTAGGGTTCTTCACAAACTTTGGTCTGCCCAAGGAGGTACAGTTAGACCGAGGAAGTAATTTCATGTCAAATGTTTTCAAGCAGTCTCTGAAAGAGTTGGGCATCTCCCAGATCACGTCTTCAGCTTACCATCCCCAGACCCAAGGAGAGTTGGAGAGATATCATCAAACACTCAAATCGATGCTCAAGAAATACTGTTTGGAACATCAGAAAGACTGGGATAAAGGTCTTCCATTTGTTGTGTTTGCCGCAAGAGAATCTCCAAATGAATCACTGGGCTTCTCACCTTTTGAACTACTGTTTGGCCATGAAGTAAGAGGACCCCTTAAGTTACTCAAGGAATGCTGGCTGTCGGAGGAAGATGACGTCAACCTGCTGGAGTATGTGATGAATTTCAAAGAACGGCTGTCCACTGCTTTACAGCTGGCGAGAGAGAATTTAGGAGCTGCTCAGGAGAAGATGAAGACTTGGTATGATAAGAAGTCCAGGTTACGCCACTTTCAGCCAGGAGATCAGGTTTTGATTCTGCTACCAGTTCATGGGCAACCTCTTCAAGCCAAGTTTAGTGGTCCTTATTTCGTGAAGAAGAAACTCAGTGATGTCAACAATGTCATCGCCACACCAGATCGTAGAAAGAACAAGCAACTATGTCACATCAACATGCTAAAGTTATATCACAGGCGGGACAAAAATAATCCAGTCTGCATTGCAGCTGTTCCACCCGAGTCTGCAAGTGAAGCTCTCCCATGCAGTATGAGCCTGAGTGATAGTTTGGGGAAGAATCCTGATATCATGAATGATCTCCAGACTAAGCTTTCTCATCTACCTCCCGAGGAAAGGCAGGAGTTTTCGGCATTACTGCAGGAGTACCCGCAAGTGTTCCGTGCCACTCCAGGAAGAACCACTGTGTTGATGCATGATGTCGATGTTGGAGATGCAAAGCCAATTAAATTGCCTCCTTACCATGTGAACCCAGTGAAAGTTCCTCTCATCCAGAAGGAGCCCTGTCAGAGCGAGTGGAGTTCTCCTGTCACTCTAGTCCCTAAGCCAGGTGGGTCACAGCGGCTTTGCATTGACTACAGACGTGTTAATCAGATAACCAAAACAGACACTTACCCTCTCCCTCGTGTGGAAGATTGCATAGACAAGATCGGAAAGGCTAGGTACATAAGTAAGTTTGATTTGTTAAAGGGATACTGGCAAGTACCTATGACTGAACGTGCTAGGGAGATCTCATGTTTTGTAACACTAGGAAAGAAATTGTTATTGCAGATTGCTTATCTAGACTTTAGACAGATTGTTTTAGAGTAATAAGAAATTTCCTTTGTAAATTTCTTTTTTCTTTGTGGGGAGGTGTTACATAGCCTATGATTTCATCATCCTTTGTGTAATATTAACGCACAGTATGCTGCATGTTTGATCACGAGCGTGTTCTGCCTCAGTTCCCCCCTTCTACCGTTATAGTAGAGTAAGTCGTCCTTTCTGTTGTTCAGAGCGGGATTGTCAACTCTTTGTCCCAATGGCTTCATTTGCGCGTCCTTCTTACAAGTTGTATCAAGCTCTACCGGCCCCTATATAATGAGCTCAGTCTCTGCATCATTGCCACTTAGATCTGCTCCTCATTTTGTTCACATTTCTGTCCTCCCCTGTACAGTTATTATTGAGTGCTCAGGAAGTCTCCAACCATCTAGCAGCTGTGTAATTTGAGTATAAGTGTTGTTGCATTTTCTTCTTGTACTGTATAGCATAAGTTTAATTTGTAGGCCTAGTGAAGTTTTTGTAATTCATGTAGGGATCTTTATGTCCATCATCCTTAATAATATTTTGTATCTGTAATAATTTATCTTGCATTAACTGAGCATTACCCAGTGTATTTTCATTTTATCAGGGCTGACTTGGATAAATTTACTCTTGCTAATTTCGTGTTAATAGAGGCTATTGCAGTTAACCATATATTTAACCTGTTTTTTTGCCATTACATTATCCTTATGAGTCCTGAATGTTTTGTTGTTAGTTTGAGCATTAAACTTTAACTTGTAATTTTACCTAACTCTTTTGTTTTGAACCTGGAACTTTACGGGACGGTAGTGATTTTTAGTATTCTCACTTAAAGTGTACATTATCTTTCTCTGTTCCGTAACAATATATATATATAATATAGCAGTAGCCATGTGTGTGTGTGTGTGTGTGTGTGTGTGTATTTTGGGCAGCCAAAACTACACATTCAAATAGAACCAAAATTGGCACAGAAATCGCAAAAAAAATCGCTGATGTGAAAAAACTTGGTCCCCTCACGATTTAAAAACTTTTATTATATTTAATGAGCGATCACATTTTGACCAAAAAACGCTACTTCCGGAGTCTAGCATAGGATCTCCGTAGAATTTTTTGCCCAAAGGTAGAATTATAATGAACTGGGTTCCATTTCCGAAGCTGCAAATAACACAGTCACTTGGTTAGCTGCAAAAAATCCAAGTGACAACATTACACTAGGACAGCACATAAACGCAAGAGACATCCGCAGAAGCAAGTGCGAGGGGACCGAAGGGCCCACGAGCACCTGTGTATATATACATATATAACGTATGGCTGAGGAAGAAAATTTACCAAACTTCGTTATTAATGCATAATGCATAACAGCGTAGGCCACCCAGATGGCGGGAGCTTCCTACAGTAACTCCTTCACAAAACTGGTAGTGCAATTATGGAAATCTCAAATTAGACAATAAACACAGTAATTATATGTAATAACGAAGAATACACAAGAAAATATATTATCTCCCTGGGAGCTCTCATCATAAATTCAAAGTCAAAGAACGCTGCTTGTAGGGAATTTAAAAAAATATCCTTCAATTTTCAAGTTGAGTCTGCCTTGTAACTATTAACCCCAGGCGTCCCACTGACGTATGACTATGTTGCAACATCATGTAATTGCCAGTCCCATTGACGTACTAGTACGTCACACAATTGCAAGGTGCATAATTTGCACAGTTTTCAAAATTCGTGCTTGATTTTTGGTACGTAGGGTTGCTCGACCATCCCCTACCTGCCACCAGGCGGGGACACTCGGCGACCCCCCGCGACCCGCGCTCACCCTCGGCTCGGTTACTCACCTGTTAGCAGTGGCCCTGGTCAGACATGGTGCATAGAGGTCTCTTGGAGGAGGAAATCCAAGACGCCCTGGACGCCTTCACAGGCAACAGTGATTCCCCACAGGAAGACGAGGTTGTGGACAAAGATTATGTCCAACCAGAGGAGGTGGAAACCAGCAGCAGTGATGAGGAGGTCCCGTCCCCCAGGAAGCGGTGCTACGTGACTTATCGTGCTGCTAGAGAGGGCCAGCCTGCACAAAAACAATGTGCAACATCCTCTCGGCAGCCCCTCGTGATGTGGAGCCCAATTTTGAGGACGAGGATGAGGACAGAGCAGTGGGACGTGCTGCCACGTGGTACGGCCAAGAGATTATCACCCATCACGGCCCCGAGTGCACACCATGTCGTACAAGCAGGTATGGGCCTAGTCTTTTGTTTGGGGAGGGCAGAAGTGGCATGGAGGGAGTGGGGAGTGAAAGGGAAAGTGCAGGGGCGAGTATAGAAAGTGAGAGTGGTGGGAGTGAGTAATCGCTCTCCCGTGGTGGTGTGAGGCGGTGGGGCATATCATGTGGGGCAGTGAGGGTGCGAGATGAATCACATGGGGTTGTGATGGAGGGGGAAGGTGGGGAGGAACCACTCCCCAGCACGTCTTATGCTCCTCAATATTCCCAGACACGTGGGCGAGTGAGGGTGCGTGATGAATCACGTGGTGTTGTGATGGAGGGGGAAGATGGGGAGGAACCACTCCCCAACACATCTTATGCTCCCCAATATTCCCAGACTTCAACCCCACAGCCCCCTAATGTTCCACAAGGCCGTAAGGGTAAGGGAAAGGGAAAGGGTAAAGGCCGAAGGAAGAGGAGTGCGAGTGTGAGGAAGCCCTCCGCACTCCTCCTCCCCAACCTCCCCCACCAGCATCTCCTCCCCATCCAGATGAAGGCAACAATGGGGACGATGGGGACTAGGGATTTGTGTCATGGAATTGGGAGGATGGGAGTGATTTTTCTCCCATCATTCACCCCTTCACTGAGCATGGGTGCACTGGCTGCACTGCTCCAGGAATTCACCCTAATTCCACCAGGCTGGATTTTTCCACCTTTTTTTCAGTGAGGGTTTTGTGGAGGAAATAGTGGACCAAACAAACCGTTTCGCTAGCAGCCAGTGCCGTGAGAGTGAAAGACTGGACACACGGAGCAGGCATTCTATCAATTATGATTACCCAGTCTCCCTTGCAGAAATGTTTTTATATTTTGCCATGGTACTTTTGATGGGTATTATACGAAAGAACAGAATTTCAGCATACTGGACAAGGGACCCTATTATGCTGACACCAATATTTGGCCAAATCATGAGCCGTAATCGCTTTCAGCAAATTCTAAGTAGCCTTCACTTTTACGATGCCGATGATCCTGCAAATGCAAATGACACAGATAAGATGAGGTGAATTATGTTGGTTTTTGATCACCTGAGGCAAACATTCTGTTCCTCATTTTATCCCTATAGACGAGAGTCTCGTGTTGTGGAGAGGCAATATTTCATTTCAGTAGCACATACCCAGCAAAAGGCACCGTTTTGGGTTCAAGATCTTTGTTATGTGTGACTGTAGGACTGGTTATGTGCAAGACATAGTCTTGTACACCGGTGCACAGACAGACATAATAGAAGATCGGAGTATTGGACTGTCTGGAGCAGTGGTAAAGACAATGATAGAAGACTACCTTCATCGTGGTCACGTCCTTTACTTGGGCAACTGGTACACTAGCCCTCTTCTCGCTCGTTATCTACACAGGCATGACACGGGAATCTGTGGTACCATCAAGGTGAACTGGTGTCACATGGTCAGGGTGGGGAGGAAACTGGACAGAAATGAGGTTGTCTTCTTCCAGGTGAACAATATACTAGCAACAATGTGGAACCACAATAGAGAAGTCAGCCTCTTGTCCACGGTTCACCGCCCCTTGATGCACCGTACAGAGTCCGTGGATTATCGGAGCGAGAACAAGACCACATATGGAAACCAGAGTGTGTCCTCGATTACAACATCAACATGTGCCTGGCGGACCAGTCAGACTTCATGATATCCACTGTTGAGTGTGCCAGGACCACGATGAAGTGGTACAAGAAGCTCTTCTTTCACCTGCTAGATATAACTGCCCTGAATTGCCATCACCTGCACACCATGACAACAGGAGTTCAGGAAACCTTTGAAGGGTTTGTGAGGGAGTTTACACGTGAGATTTTTGCCCGGTATGCGGTTGAAAGGCCCCAACACCGCACATGCACTGCCCCTACTGCCCAAACTGCCCTGAGAATATCCACCCGCCATTTCCCCACTCCTATACCTCCCCAGCCAAATAGACCTAGGCTCCTGCGCAGGTGTCATGTGAGTAGCAATTCCCGGGTGAGACCCACCACTCAGAGAAAAGACACCCGCTACCAGCGCGTTGAGTGTGACGTGGGTCTCTGCATTCACCCTTGTTTCAGTGAGTATCACACCTTCATGCACTTCTGATATGGTGTGAATGCAATATGACGCTGATACTCAGAAATAAATGCGACAGACACTCAGTGTAATTATAAGGCCCGTAGATCTGTAAATAGAAGTATGGAAGTGGAAACGGGTGTATTATAAATGGAAAAATCTGTAAGGGCATAAATATTTTCCAAGTGGAAACCTTCCCAGCAAGTGTATGTAGATGCACTTTTCTGACGCTCAGTGAAATAAATAAGGCCCGTAAATATGTAAATATTAGTATGAAAAATGCAAACGGGTGTAATATAAGATGAAAGTTTTGTAAGTGCTAAAAATTATTCTAAGTCAAAATATTCCTAGCAAGTGTATATAGATGCGATTTCCTGAAGCTCAGTGGAATAAAAAAGGCCCGTAAATATGTAAATAGGAGTATACAAGTGGAAACGGGTGCAATATAAGTGGAAAATTAGTATATAAGTGTATGAATATTATCTTAGTCGAAACATTCATTGCGAGGGTATTTGGTGCGATATTCTGACACTCAGTTGAAATAATAAGGCCCGTAAATATGTATAGTGCAGTATAGGGTGGAAACGGTTGTAATGTAAGTGGGGAAGTATATTGGGAGTGAAGTGATAAAGTAGAAGTTGAAACACGAGTGGTAGAGAGTGTGCTTGCTACGTGAATATGCGCTAGCATTTCGCTAAATGTCCTCGTAATGAATGTAAATAATTGATAACATTTACAGTGGTGGAGGAAAGGTTCAATGTAAAGAAAACAATACTATGAAAGTGATAAAACAATATGGTATGTTGAGATAAGTCATAGCGAGTGTGCTGCATAAGCAGATGTGTGCTATAGTTATGCTACATGTCATCGTAATGAATGAAAACAGCTAAAAACATTTACATACAGTACAAAATGGTAAAATGGCATTGAAACAGTATTATACAAGTAGAAAAAATGATATGTTGACTGAAACAAGAAACTTAGCACATAGCGTGTTACCACTCTGACCAAACTCGCTATGCACGCGAAAGGTACAATGCTTATTTTTCATACATATGTCATTGAAAGCCATTATATTGTTATTGTTATTGTTTATTAGTTCAAATTCAATAAATGTAGAGGTGTTCTTTGTGGTTTCTCCCAAAATTACCTACCATAGAAAACTTGAGCCCCTCACACATCAGTGACAGAATACAATACCTGGCGGTGGGGACCTCACCTGTTCCGACCACTTATGGACCACGGTAAGCCCTTTCTTGGTGATTTTCCTTTGTTTCTCAACAAAAGCGGAAGTTTTAGCCAAAAAAAAAAAAAAATCCAAAATAGCTTGGGATTGGGGGGTGTCGGAGGTGCGAAATAGCTCGGGACGTGACGGGTTAATGAATTTCAGATCTCCATACCTATCCCTGTCCCGGCCTTAGACTGATTATTCATTCTTTTAGACTGCAGTTGTGAGTAGAATTCGATCTCACCTCACATTTTTCCCCTTTACCATCCTCATTTTTATCTGCCTTGAATGATAAGTGAATGGAAATGAAACCACCTTTCCCAGACCGTACTACTAAGGGCAGTTCTCTTACTGTTTTCTTGCGACTGCTTTTCCCAGTTAACGGAGAATATAGGATTAGGATCGTGATAATGCTCATGATGACTTTTATTTACCGTTACCTCTTACAACACCCGTCTAACCGTACTTCACGTGGAATTTTAGCCAAAATGTGCAGATACATTTACCGTGGACCCAGTTCAAGCATTCAAAATATTTTTCCGACTAAGTTTCTAGTATAATATTTCCTGTAAGTGGAGATAAAGTCAAATATTCGAAATTTAGTAAAATAAGAAAAAACTACAGATAATATTAAATATCGAGGAATATTCCTCATGCCCTTTATATATATAATATATATATATATATATATATATATATATATATATATATATATATATATATATATATATATATATGTATATATATAATTTACAGGTTAAAAGTGAGTAGCCTTCGTGTTAGTGTGGACCTAGACATAATGTATGTCGTGCCATATGCGGCAAAGATATTAAGATAAAAAAAAGTTGCGGTCAAGAACATTAATAAATATGGTGCAGTAGAAATTCTGGCAGTCACATAGTGTTGTAGAGCACGCTCAGTCATTCCACAACTCACACCTTCCCTTACCGTACGTCACATCTGCCTCCTATCACCTTTAGAGTTTATTTTGTCCTACGCTTGTTCTTCATTTGCTTCATACATACCTTATATCGACTTCTTAAGCACTATAGTACCTTTTTCATCCATCCATCCATCCATCATCTAATCCTATGTTGCCCCATGAGGATCGTAGGAGCCCGGGGCTAGGCAAGTTGGTCCTGACATTTAAGATGAGTGACCAGCATCACTCATCCCTGAGTGGCATTACTTGAGCAATAAACCCCAACCACCCCTTAGATATAAATGTACACAGACTCAATCCGATTGGAGCGCCTTATTTACCCGCTAAACCATCAGGCACCATAGTTTGGTTATGTGGTTACCACCCTGGTAAAGTAAATGGTTTCCTGGTGTACAGGAAACCATTTGGCTCGTCATTCAGTGTGAAGTCACCCATAGGCAGATGGAAGAGGAAAGAATGAAGGAATGTAAGACAGAAAAGGGAGTGTAAAGTCATCCGTAGGAAGAAGGAAGAGGAAACAATGAGGGAGAGAAAGACAGAAGAGGAATAAAATTATCACACGTAGATCACATTGCTTCTCCTCTTTTTTATTGTTTTACACCAATTTAATTTACTTTTACCCTCACAACCTTGCACCAACCCGCCTAGTTCTTGGTGAGTATGGGCGAAGTGATTAGAACAGTGTCAGAATCCTTATTAAAGAAACCAAGATTGAGGAGTGAATCCTACAAGTCCTTATCCCTGATACTAATAAACCTTGCGTACACTCTTACCTAGGTCGTATGTGGGTAAAGAGTCTGCAGGAATTTCCATTATTGTGCTCCTTTTATATTATCTTGCTTAGAATATGAATAAAAACCAAACTAGTGGTGCCAGGCGGTGCACAATAGGAGGCGGTGGCTCAGTCGGTAGAGAGTTGGCCTGCAGTCCTAACGGATCCCGGTTCAAATCCTCGCTGGGGCAGGAAACAGTTTATGAATTTGAATTTCAAAAAAAAAAAAAAAGTAGACTTTACTGATCTACCAGAAGACCCGCAAACATTGTGTAAAAACACTGCCACTAATACCAATACACCAGTCCTGTATGAGACAGCCCTAGCATGTACTCAATGTGGACGGTGGGTGTTAGCGCCGAAGTGGTGACATGTGGAGATGTAGGAGGACTACTGGGCCTTGGGGATATGCCCTGAGGATAGGCCCGGAAGCCTTTGCCCAGAGTCGGACATACTCTGTAGAAAAAAAAAAAAAAAGTCAAAACAAACCTCGCCTGAGAGCTGTTATTTTATTTTCAACCGTTTCAAGTAATAGCCCTCTGAAAATCCGTGAACTTGTATTTAACCTTTCAAGGTCACTCAGGGTCAAAGGTCATGCGGCCAAATGAAAGCCCATATGAGACTTTCTATATTTTGATAATTGTGGCGCTCCAATCGCATTGAGCAGGCGAAAGTTTATATCCAAGGGCTGGTTGGTGTTTGTTGCTCACGTGATGCCACTCAGGGCTGAGTGAGGCTGGTCACTCTCATCTGAAATGTCAGGACCAACTTGCCTAGCCCCAGGCTCCTACGCTTTTCATGGGGCAACGTGGGATTGGATGATGGATGTAAATATCTATCTTCAACCAATTTCGAGTTGTAGCCCTCTGAATAATCATGACCTTAAGTATGACCTTTCAACGTCACTTAAGGTCAAAGGTTTTGGTACCAATTTAAAGCCCATACGGGATTCCCTACTTGTTGGTAATAGCAGCTGTCAATCTGCAACCAGTTTCGAGTTATAGCCCCCTGAATATCCGTGACTTTGGGTTTGACCTTTCAAGGTCACTCAGGGTCAAAGGTCTTGGTGCCAAATGAAAGCCTATATGGGAATGCCTGTATGCTGATAATTGAAAACACCTCTTCCTTCAGCAGGTTTTAAGTTATACCCCTCTGAAAATCCGTGACCTTGATTTTAACCTTTCAGGTTCACTCGATTACTTCCCAAATTTAATCGCTTTCTTTTGAGACCTGTGCCCACGTATCCTGAAAGTTTCATTTAAGTTCAATCAGCCGTTTTTTCGTCGTTTTGCTAACACACAGAGAAACAAAAAACTCCACCAAAAACAAGATCTTGCCGGACTCCATCCGGGCGAGGTAGTTAATATTAAGCGGCTGTACACTGGTGTCATTATAGAAACTCAAGGAAAATGAGATGAAAGTATGAGATCGTGCAAAAACAGTTCCCTAAAAAAAGCTGTTTTCATTCAACTGACAATAATAAATTCAGTATTAGTAAGCTGAGTTATGGGAAAACAAAATACTACTTACATGACGGTCAGCGCTGTCTGGACAGAATCTGGTTGCTTATCTGAACATGACAAAAATTAAAGATATAATAGAAGTAGTTGCCTATAAAGTGTCGGAAAGATGATTAAAAAGGAAACGAGAAGAAAAAATAAGAGGAACAAGAAAGAAAGGGCAAAGACAGCTACTCTTCCTTATTTGAGTAACTGAGTGAGGAAGATAGAATAGATATCTCTCTATCTTTCTGTCTATTTATTTAATCATCTATCTAGATGTGTGAATGTATAGATATATATGTAAGTATGTATGCATAGTTAAAACACCTTGTGAATTCCCAAGATAATTGTCTCTTCACTATGTGATCTAGTTAAAAAAAAAAAAAAAAAAAGTTTGTCAACAGGTAAGTAAGATATGGTGGCATCATTTCCTGCTCACCCCCGCCTCCAGACCTAAAATCTCTGTATTTCTACTTGTGGGTTAATTTGAAGACACTCGTGTATGGCACCAAGATCTAATGGAGGCCAGGGGTTCATTCATTCTGCTGGTGCGCTCATCTGAACCTAATACACTCACTTCCATCAGTATCATTTTGGGGCTCGAAGTCTGGAAAGTGCCAAGGAGGTTTCATGTAAACGACAAAAAGTCCTTGTGAACAATTTTATTAAATAAGCAAAAATCGGAAGGTTTTAATCGAATTTAACTGGCCTAAATTAAGGTAAAATATCAGAACCAAATCTATCTTATTTTAAACTGACTGTACTTCCCCTAACCTATTGTAAATCTAACTTTATCTGTTTTACTTTAAGATATCCTAACACGCCATTAGCTGAAGTAAGGGAAACGTGGCTAAGGTAAGGTTAGGTGTGAAAGATTGTTAAATTAGGTTAGCTGTGAGTCGTTCCTCTCTCCTCTCTAATGCTTTCTGGGATTTTATGTTCAGCAAACTGTGTGATATATGCTACTGATAATTTTACATAAATACCTCCTGCATCGCAAATTTGAATTTTGCGTTTTATATATATATAGATAGATAGATAGATAGATAGATAGATAGATAAATAATATTATATTCTTGTGTTATCTCTTCTTACAGCTCAACACTTAGGATGAAGAGATGGCAATTTTAGGTCAAGTTAAAGTTATCTGAATACAATGTATGCCTGCTTGGTTGCAGATCGTCCTCGTGCTGCGGGCTGTAAAACATACTGGCTTGCAAAGTCATATATATATATATATATATATATATATATATATATATATATATATATATATATATATATATATATATATATATATATATATATATAAAATCTTTCAGCTTATGCTGTTAATCTGATCACAACCTTATTACCTTAACCTCTCCTATCGCTCTGGTACAGCCTGTGGACCCTCATAAAAAACGCCAACTGTGGCACTTTGGAGCTGAGGATTGGGAGGCCCTTAGACAGTACGTCATTGATTTTCCATGGAATGATTATATTTTCCGTGGCCAGGAGCCATCTGAGTGTGCCTTGCGCATTTCGGAGGTTATTCTCTCGGACATGGAAGCATACATTCCTTTCTCATATCCTTTGACTAATGCAAGAAAGCCTTGGTTTAATCATGCTTGTTCTAATGCTGTCCGCAACAAGGAGAAGGCCTATAAAAGGTACCAGAGCCAACCCACCCCTGTATTACATCTATTTTATGTTTTTGCCCGGAATCGGGCTAAATCTGTTCTTCGGTCTGCTAAAAATGAATTCATCCGTAATAAATGCTCGCAACTCCCCAACTCGAATTCTTCCTGCTCTTTCTGGCACCTTGTTAAAAACCTTTCAAACAAATTTACCTCATCATCCTTCCCTCCTCTCTTCCACTCTAATGGCTCTGTAGCTATTTCTTCTAATGATAAATCAGATCTCTTCACTCATACTTTCTCCTCTAATTCCACCTTAGACGATTCCGGTGCTGTTCCTCCATCACTTCCTTCCTCTGACTTCCTCATGGCTGACATTAAAATTTCTTCAGCTGATGTATTTTCTGCCATCACTGGCCTCAATACTAATAAGGCATATGGGCCTGATGGGGTCCCTCCTGTTGTTCTCAAGAACTGTGCTTCTGTACTTACACCCTGCCTAAGTAAACTCTTTCGTCTTTGTCTTTCAACTTGTACTTTTCCTTCTTGTTGGAAGTTTGCTCTCATTCAGCTAGTCCCAAAGAAGGGTGACCATTCCCAACCCTCTAACTATCGTCCAATTGCTTTAACATCCTGTGGCTCAAAAGTTTTCGAGTCTATTCTTAACAGAAAAATTTAAAAACATCTTTCCTATCACAACCTTCTTTCTAACCGTCAGTATGGGTTCCGTCAGGAAAGCTACACAGGCGATCTTCTTGCTTATCTTTCAGACTCCTGGTCATCCTCCTATCTGGAATTTGGCGAAAGCTTTGCCATCACACTTGACATCTCAAAAGCTTTCGATCAAGTCTGGCACAAATCTTTCATTTCCAAACTGCCCTCTTACGGTTTCTATCCTTCTATGTGTGCCTTCATCGCTAGCTTCCTTTCTGGTCGTTCTATAGCCGCTGTTGTAGACGGCCATCGTTCTTCTCCTAGATCCATCAACAGTGGTGTTCCTCAGGGCTCTGTCCTATCACCAACTCTCTTCCTTTTATTCATCAATGATCTTCTGAGCTGTACATCTAACCCTATCGAGTCGTACGCTAATGATTCCACCCTTGACCTTTCCATGCGGTTCCTGCAACGTCCATCCCAGCAGTTACTTCAGCAGACAAGGTTTGAGGCTATGGCACACCTAATGTCTAACTTGGTTCGTATCTCTGACTGATGTAAAAATAATCTTGTTGTTTTTAATGCATCAAAGACTCAGCTTTTACACCTATCAACCCGACAAAATCTTCCACAGGAGTACCCACTAATGTTTAATAATATCCAGCTCAAGCCTGCATCATCCTTGAACATGCTTGGGGTTTCAGTCACTCACGATTTAACTTAGAAAGATCATATTACATCTCTTGTAAAATCAGCTTCCAAGAGATTAGGTGTGCTAAACCAACTCCGTACCTTCTTAACCCCTGCACAGTTGTTGACTTTATACATGGGTTTCATTCATCCCTGTGTAGAGTACAACTTTCATGTGTGGGGAGGCTCCCCACATACAGCTCTTCTTAATAGGGTGGAGTCAAAGGCTTTTCGTCTCATTAACTCTGCTCCTCTTACTGGCTCCCTTCAACCTCTGTCTCCTCGCCGCACTGTTGCCTCTTTATCTCTTTTCTATCGCTACTTCCATGGTCACTGCTCCTCTGAACTTCTGCTTGCATCCCTCCACCTCTATGACGGGCGCGTAGCACCCGTCTAGCAACAAACTCTCATCCCTCTTCTGTCCAACTCTCTAATGCAGGAGTTAACCGTTACTCCCAGTCCTTCATTTATGCAACAGGTTAACTCTGGAACTGTCTCCCTCTGTCTGTATTTCCTGCTTCCTATGATCTTCAGTCTTTCAAACGCAGTGTCCAGGCATCTCGAAATGAACAGATCTTGAATTTGGCTCACTTTTGTATTGCTTTTGTTTTGTTTTTTTCCTGGAAGGAATTTGTTGTGGGCTTCTAGCCTTTGGTTCCTTCTTACTCGCATATATATATATATATATATATATATATATATATATATATATATATATATATATATATATATATATATATATTCATGCAAGGATGAAGGAACCAAAGGCCTGGAGACCACATATTGTTCCCTCTAAGAAAATACAAAATCAAGATAACCGAGAGCTAAATTCAAGATCTGTTCATTTCGAGATGCGTGGACAAACAGAGTTTGAAAGACTGAAGATCATGGGCGGTAGGAAATACAAAAAAAGGGAGACAGCTCCAGAGGTGACCTGTTGCATGCATGAAGGACTGGGAGTACCGATTAACTCTTGCAATAGAGAGTTGGACAGAAAGTGATGAGAGTTTGTTGCTAGACGAGTGCTACACACCGGCCGTAGTGGTGAGGGGATGCAAGCAGAAAGTTCAGAGGAGTAGTGACCATGGAAGTAGCGATAGAAAAGAGATATAGATGCAACACTGCGGCGAAGAGACAGGTTGATGGGGGCCGGTAAGAGGAGGAGAGTTAATGAGACGAAATGCCTTTGACTTCTTCTTAAGAAGAGCTGCATGTGGAGAGCCTTTCCACACGAGAGAGTTGTACTCTACACAGGGGCAAATAAAACCCATGTATGAAGTCAACAACTGTGTAAGGGTAATGAAGGCACGGAGTCAGCTTAGCACACCTAATTTCTTGGAAACAGATTTTACAAGAGATGTAATATGTTCGTTCCAGGATAAATCCCGAGAGACCGAAACCCCAAGTATGTTTATTAAAGATGATTCAAGATTGAGATGGATATTGTTAAAAATTAGAGGATACTCCTGTGAAAGATTTTCTCGGGCTGATAGATGTAAGAACTGAGTTTTCGATGCATTAAAAAAGACAAGATTACTTTTACTCCAATCGGTGATACGAACCAAATCAGACATTAGGTGTGCCATTGCCTCATCCCCTGTTTGTTGAAGTAACTGCTGAGATGGACGCTGCGGGAAGAGAATGAAAAAGTGGATGGTGGAGTCATCAGCATATGAGTGAATAGGGTTAGATGTACAGATTAGAAGGTCGTTGATAAATAAAAGGATGAGAGTTGGTGATAGGACAGAGCCTTGAGGAACACCACTACTGATAGCTCTAGAAGAGCGGTGGCCGTCTACCACAACAGCTATAGAACAACCAGGAAGGAAGCTAGAGGTGAAGGCAAAGATAGAGGGATAGAAACCGTAAGAGGGCAGTTTGAAAATTAAAGATTTATGCCCGACTCTGTCGATATGAGCTAGGCTACTCCATAAATCCTCTCACTGAAATCGATATGAATTCAGGTTATTTGATCTGGATTTTTGTGACGGAATGTCTAATAATGAGCACGTGTGTGAAAGGAGTCCAACATTAATTCTTTCACTACGAGAAGACCATTGTACAATGGCTGTATACTTCTGGCGGTAAAAACAATAAAACAGAACTACCGTTGTATATCACAGTATACTACAGACTGACGTGTGCAATGTTCCCAAGAAATTCGGCATATACAACCTGAAATATTATTAAAGAAATTTTTCCTCATCCTAAAAAAATATATATCATCTATGCATGTGTTTAAAACAGATTCATCCGATATTAAGGACGCCTTGCATACATTCTGCTCAACTGACCTGTACCAGTGATAATAGAACAACTATCATGTAAATCCTTTCGACATAAATTATATGAAAAAACAACAACAACAAGAAATCCTATGAGCAACTGGCACATTCACAAATAGAACATATAACTCTACGCAAATGCTTGAAAACATGAAACAATTTTACTTTTAGTATCTGTCGAAGGTAATTAGTACATCAAATTAGCAAATGGAAAATTAATAGTTTTTATGTAAAAAAAATATGTCAGTGGTTATGAGCCTTGATCTGCTAGCATTTCACTTGTGTAAAAAAACTTTTTAAGTTCCCCGAACAACCCATCCATTTGCGTTGAATGCAGCAAGAGGGACTACTGGCATTTTTCTCAGCTGAGACAAATCGTCTAGCTAGTAAATGAAAAGTAGTGGACTATGCAAGCAAGAAACGTTGATAAAGCATTGACCACTGGAAGAAGTGGAGGACAGCTCGAGAACAACACGAACAAGCAAAAACCTAACAACCGTAATGCATTGCAGGAAAATAGAGAGCAACAAAGTAGGAAAAAATGCGACCGGCAGCAAGTGCAACAATATCAACAGCTGAAACGACTGTGGGTTGTCCTCGGTTGAGTTGGGTTAGGTAGGGCAGGATTCTGGCCAGCATTTGTGACCCGATAAAACACCAGACACAAAAACACGCACAAAGAAAAAGAAGGGAAAAGGTTGGGGTGATAATAGTGTGTGATTCTGTATATATAGGCATTTACCTGTACCAGATAGATACTGACTTGCTTACACACGCCAACACACCAGAAATTAAAACACCCACATAGAAAAAGAAGGGAAAAGGTTGGAGTGATAATAGTCGGTGATTTGGTATTTCCACGCATAAACTGCACGTGTACACAGATAATAATGACTTACCTAAACACACACACACACACACACATACACACACACACACACACACACACACACACACACACACACTTAGGGCTCACTACAGAGGGCACAGATCCATCATCACCATTCAGTCACGTCCTTTGTTCTATACCTGTCAATACTGGATCACCTCATCTCTTCTGGTTAGGGATATATATATACTGAGCATAATACCAGACGATATTGTTCAGACGCGAGAAATAGTGGATGTTTGGGGACTGAAAGTTTTATCGATTATTTGTATTATTGCTTTAGACGCAGTTAAAGACTTTTTATTGTGGAAAATATCATCTAAGACAAATTTTTCCAACCATAACAACTTTCACGATCAACACTTTCACTGTTAAGGACGCACTTAGATATACTATGTAGCATGCTTCTCTTATCACTAACGATACTGTCCACCAGAAAAAAAAAGATGTCAGACCCGACAGTCAATGGATTAAGCCATTGAGTAGGATGACGTTAATTCTGACACTTAATTTGGCTTAAGAATGGCCAGTCAGTCTTCAAAAAAACAATCTCTTTCTTTACTCATCCACTACATTGGCGAATATCTTGAAACCATCCTTTCGTAAGGGAATACTGTTTTATTGTTAAGAATATTGCGGTGCATCTAGCGCATAGCTAATGATTTTCTGTTATATTCTTGCTACCGTTAATTAGGTAGAAATGGCATCGTAGTCGCGGGGAGATAAACAGGGCACGGATGACAGTCAACAAATCCTTCCAGGCTGGTTTATGAGCCCACGAAATACGAGTACAGGAAGACCGCGTGAGCCCATTTACAGTGAAAGTACCAATCCCCCGCTCATTGTCATTCGTAAAAATTATCTGATAAACTTTACGGTCTCATCAAGCAACGTTTCTTAAACGGCCAGAAAAGGAAGAGAGTACGTATATATAGCTGATAAACGGATCTCACAGACTTTCAGGTCCTTATACAACAGTCCGGCGTCAACACTAATAGTACAGTAATAATTACAGCTGTCACAGAAGCGGAACAAAATGACAGTACGAGAGAGAGAGAGAGAGAGAGAGAGAGAGAGAGAGAGAGAGAGAGAGAGACAGACAGACAGACAGACAGACAGACAAACAGACTGAGAGGCGGTCAAACAAAATAGAGAAAAAAAATGACTGACAAGCTGATGAGACAAGTGAGGAAATGGACAGGTGTGAGACGGAAAGGAATGTGAGGAGACAGGAACGGCAGAAAAGAAAAGGGAAGCAGGGGAATATTGAAGTGGACTGGGTAATGCAAAATATTGTGCAATTCAGAGGGTAGGAAATCAGAGGGTAATATATATATATATATATATATATATATATATATATATATATATATATATATATATATATATATATATATATATATATATATATATATATATATGAATGCATATGTGTGTGTGTGTATCAATCTATCTATCTATCTGTGTATCTATCTATCTATCTACCTATCTATCTATCTATCTATCTATCTACCTCTCTACCTCTCTCTCTCTCTCTCTCTATATATATATATATATATATATATATATATATATATATATAATAAAAGCGATCGAGGAATGATGAAGATGAAGAAGAGAACGGGGTTATTATGTGATTTTGATAAAAGAAAAAAAAAGAAAAAGAATTCGTTAAGGAACTCTGATCTCCTCAGCAAGGAGACACTCTATACAACCTCTATAAACCCATTATCGGTCACAATAGTTTTTCTGTTTACCTGCTGTGTTTTAAAAGGTCTGATGTACTGTAGTGAGATATTGCGAAACGTCACCATTAAAGATGTTCCTACTAGCCCTGGTGTTGATATTCCTTACCTCACTGCTCTTTCCTAACAACCAGTCAGCTGCAAGTGTAATTGCCCACCGCAGTAGACGACCAGTGCTTACCCTGTTCAGGGAAGTTGAGCGCCTTGACATCAAGCATTGGAAACGACAGTTAGAGCTCTGTTTTCTGAAGTGTTGCGAAAAACAAAATCTAGTGTCGATTTTTCTTAAATTAAGCCTTTGTAACCATCACTTACACCACTCTAAATAATACACAAAATGTTAGAAAATCTTTTTGAGTACTAAAACATGGAGCAAAGAGAGACAATTGAAAACGACGACCAGAAGTTAATAATTTAAGGGAAGATTTTATATCAAAAGTTTCATGGATTGTCATCAACCATCTTAAGTGTCTCACTACCAAGCAAAACTTTACAGCAATAAAATGAGTGGGTTTGTTCAGGTATCAAAGATAACTAAACTGGGCTATAATTCCGTGCCAGTCTGCCTCTAGACAATATAATTTTTAATTTCTCAAGTAAAGTTCTTTCCTCACCTGAAAAGTCTGCTCTGTCTAATGGACGGAAATCCTCTGTTCAACTGAGTAAGCCAAAATTTATGGACCATTTCCTTGAGTTTGAGATTTTACATAAGAAATTGTCATACCATGAATATTACGACTCAGAGATGAGAGGGATGGACTATTTTAAAAACTTCGTCCACCACTTGCCATTCGAGTCGTTCTATTCACAAGGTACACATCACAAGTTGGACTGCCTTAGTAAAGATGAATACGTAGCTTTAACCCCTTAACCGTGGGTGTCATTCCAGAATGACGGCGACAAAACTGGACCAAACCGCAGGTGGCATTCTGGAATGATCGTGAATATTTTGAACACCGCGCGTTTTCCCGGCGCGCAAATATTCTCACGCAAGAGTAGCTGTTGAGTTCTTTCACGCCAGCCATCCCACACCTCCCTCCTCCAACCCCGAGGGGCCCCCCCCCACCCCTGCCCTGACCCGCGTCAGTCAGTATCTGTCCAGCTCTGTGCGTGATAATGGCGCTCCGTCCCGACTCATCGTCGCTCGCTTCCTCCTCTACAATGTTTAGTGCTAGTGTTCCCTCTACCTCTACACCGGTAAAGGAACTGCCGACGGCGAGGCAGAAGGGGTTGAGCACTCCTGAAATTAGAACTGAGCTGGACAAAACTGTAAGTACTACTCTTGATTGTGGCAGTGAAAGTGACACACTCACAGCAAGCAGTGATGATTTGGCAGTGATTGGTGGTGAACCATTTTCCATTGATAGTGACAGTGATGAAAGTGATCGTGTTGATTCCCCCCCACCACCCCCAACTTACTCTGGGAAAGGAAAGGCTCCTATGGGCAAATCTGGTATTGCACGTGGGAAGGGAGTGAAGCGCAGGCTCACGTCTCCCACACCAGGCCCTAGTACGCATTTCCCACCAATTTCCCGTTCCCCTAGCCCAATTGCCCTCACATCATCATCATCATCATCTGTCGTGCCCTCTCCTCATTCTACATCATCTGAGGAGTACGAATTACCAAAGCCTGCAAAGCGAGGGAAGGCAGGCCGTGCAGGCCGTGCAGGCAGGCCTAGAACAAAGGGGATGCGTGGCAGTTGGAGGGCAAAGCTGGGCGATAAGCGAGGCGATAAGCGAGGTGATAAGCGGGGTAGAAAGGGTCAAGTTTCACCACGCACCAGGTCAGAATCGCCCCCGCCTGCCCCCGCTCAGTTCCCTCACCCGCTCCTCCCCCCCTCTCACCGCCCCCGTACTCACACCCCTCCCCGTTGCCTCCTGCCTCACCCACCTCCCGCTTGCCTCCTGCCTCACCTCCTGCCTCACCCATTGCCTCTACATCAGCTCATTCTCACGGGGAAACGAGTGGAATGCAACCTGCCCCTGCCACTGAACCACGCACAGGGCAAGTTGATGCAATTGTTTGGACTGACGGTGGAGATTTCCAGCCACACAATCCACCGTTTGATATGACAAATGCTGGAATACAGCCTGCCTTCCCATGCAACGCAGGTGATGAGTTTGTTGATTACTTCCTGGCCTTCCTTGATGATGAAATTGTGCAGCATGTCAGCGATGAGACCAATAGGTATGCAACTCAGTGTGCAGCACAAGGGCTGGGACCTATTGGCTCACCAAAGCAAGTGTCGTGGTTGCCTGTCGGGATCAGAGAGCTGTATGTTTTTTTTGCACTCATGTTTTTGATGCCCCATATAAAGAGACATGAGTTGGAGGAGTACTGGCTCGTGGATGACATAACTACTATCCCCATATTCGGGAAGTATATGTCACAGGATCGGTTCCGACAGCTGCTTGGATACCTGCACTTTGCTGACAATGACAACCCGTCCCAAACTGACCCTTTGTGGAAAGTGAGAGATTTCCTCAACAAGATTAGGGATCGATTTATGCGATTTTTCAGGCCTATGCAGAAAGTCGTCATAGACGAGTCCCTGGTATTGTTCAGAGGACGTCTCAAATTCAGGCAGTACATCCCCAGCAAACGCCACCGCTTTGGGATAAAGTTCTTTGTGCTGTGTGACTGTGAGACGGGGTATATAATGGATTTTGTCATTTACTCGGCTAGCACAATGGATGTGAACAGGAAAGACCCCCTTGGCTTCTCTGGCTCCATTGTAAAAGTGCTGATGGAAAGGTATTTTGGTGGTAATCATGTGCTGTACACAGACAATTATTACACAGCACCGAAACTCTCCAAATACCTTGCTGAACACGGCATTGGCACTGTTGGCACTGTACGGAGCTATAGGAAAGAGTGGCCTAGTTTCCCCGAAGCATCATCATCATCCAGGGGAGATGTTCACCTGAAGAAGTCAGACAAGCTTCTTGCGATCAGGTGGCATGACAAGAAGGTTGTCAATATGATCAGCACCATCCACAAGGGGGAAATGAAGAGAACTGGGAAGGTCAGCTACAGGACGGGAGAGCCAATCATGAAGCCTGATGCCGTCATTGATTATAATGTAAATATGAGACTCGTTGATAAGTCTGATATGATGATTGGCGAAATAGACTGTCTCAGGAGAAACACCCGATGGTACAGGAAGGCTTGCCCGCACATGCTCGATATGTGCATGCTCAGTGCCTTCATTCTTTACAAGACACAAGTCGGGGGCATAAGGCAACCATCACTGAGACAGTTTTCCAAGACTGTCGTGCAGCAGCTACTTGAACGATTTGGTCAGGTGATGGCATTGATCCCGAGGCGACACTCTGACACAACCTGACCGTCTTGAGTGCCGCAATTACATGAGCCGGCACCAGCTTGTGAAATTGCCTCCTAAAGCAGGCGGCAGGTTGTCACAGGGCTGCTGCAGAGTATGTTCAACCACCACACGAAGGCCTACGACGAGAAAAATGAGCACACACCAGTGCCTTGAATGCCAAGTCGCTCTATGTGTAACTCCGTGCTTTGCCGAGTACCACTCTCTGAGTAAATACTGAAAGTGACAGTGATATATAGTGATGCAACAGTGACGTGCTTTGCCAATAATTGTATAATGGATAATGTAGTAATAAGGGATATTTTGCCTAGAAAATAAAGGAAATATTGGCCAGTATAATAAGTGATATTGTAATAAGAGAATCTGCGGCACTTGTGGAATTCTGCGGCACTTATGTAATTCTGTGATGCGCCAGTGACGCAATATAGTAATAAGTGCATTGTAAATATAATGTACATTGCCCATATTATATGTAAAATAATATTAGAAGTTAGAAAGAATGAAAAGATCGCAGGAAACGTCAGTGAGCGGGTGCCGCCGCAGTGAAGTGAGGCGCAGCCGCAGTGAAGAGCGGGTGCAGCCGCAGGGAAGTGCCTTTTACCTACCTCAGTGAACACAGAGTGGGTGTTTATCGTATGTACAGTGTTCATATATGTTTATATTACTATTATGAGAGAGTGGTTGGCATTTGGTACTGGTGTGTGGGGCGTAAAATAGTTATTTCACACCCCTCACTTCTAACGGCTCTCCCCGTCCTGTGAAAGTCAACAAGTCATGTAACCTACATCAATGGAAAGCTGAAAGTTTGTACTTTCTAATGGTACCTTATTTTTTTCTCTAGCTTTATTCTGTGCAGAGTTATTAAGGTTTAAAGGTTTGTTTACATTTGGCTGAAACCCCCACGGGAGAGGACAGTCAGACCAAAACAATACCCGCGGTTAAGGGGTTAAAAAGCTTAATCTTGATTCTTCATTAATAACTATCAGGAAATTGTGTAGTTATTTTGGACAGCAATTACTATGTTCATAAATGAAGAATATTTTGAACGATGCAACTAAGTTTACTAGAATAAATAACTTAATTTCTGCTAAGGTCAGAGAGAACCACAGCCAGGTATCAAGTATGGGCTCCCCAAAGTCAAGAAGGTAGGATGTCCACTATGACGAGTTTTATCTGTTCGTTCGTTCGTTCGTTCGTTCGAAGATTTCCTGCACATATAGTGCAGGCCGGGCCATACATTAGCCCGGTCAGTGGGGTATGGGCTGGTTAAAATATAAATAAGTGGGGAGGACAGGACCTGGGGATTGCCCAGCACACACGTCCTGTCTCCTGGCGGGCTTTGTGGTGTGTGTGTTTATCTGTTGTAGCAGCCTATAATACGAATATTGCTACCTATTTGGTGCCGATCATAAACTCCTTTGCCTCTAACCAATACACTTGCAGGGATATATTTCCTTTCATTAAGGGGATCACAAGCTTAAACATACATAGTTTTGTTATGGCCATTTTTGACATTAAGTCTCTATTATCTAAAATCCCGTTAAATGAGACTGTCGGTATTTGTATCAAGGTACATTATAAAGAGTATGACACAGTTTCTGGCTTTAGTGTTGAATAAATGCGCAAATTGCTGAATTTATTTGTAAAAGACTTCATATTTCAATTTAATGAACAGGCTTACAGACGAGAAAATGGGGTAACAATCGGATATTTCTTTGCCCTAACAATAAGTAACATTTTCTTTTATAGCTTTCATGAGAAGAGTGGATCAACGATTGCCAAGACGATTTTAAGCCAGTGTTTTATCAGAGGTTTATGGATGATGCCCTTTTCCATTTTAAATCTTCGGACCATTTGCCACGATTTTAAAACTAACTTGTCGAGACATCCAAAAACAGAAATCAGGGCTGAGACAAAGAAGGATAATAAATTGCCACTTTTAGATAACACTAAAACTGGCACCACTTTCACTACCAATGTTTACCGGAAACTAGCATTAACGGGATTCTGTACGGAGTTCATATAATTCATTCCAATGAGTTATAAGCATATTTTGGTAGCAACTCTCACTAACCGAGCCTATCATATGTGTTCATATGATTTTAAGCTTCACAAGGAATTAGAGTATATGAGAAATAGGCTTTACTTCCCAAAATTTTTCTCAGCTATCCACACTGAGAAGTCTATTAACAAAATAATAGCCACTGTGGCTCAAAAGGTTCATATTGTCCCGTGACACACTATTT
>NC_137054.1:35941821-36019321 GCF_032717465.1 Coenobita brevimanus
TAACAATAACAAAATCCTCATAGGTTTAGCAGAAAATTTTAGTGGCCTATGGATTTATACATGTCTGGGCCTCTCTTAGTTCTTAGCATTATATATATATATATATATATATATATATATATATATATATATATATATATATATATATATATATATAAGAAATGCATAATATCTAATCATCTTATCTATCACTTGGCGTTCCTTCGGAAAATTATTTAAAGTGAAATTCTGGGAGCAGGTGAAGTGGCCATTGTTCATGCTTGCGTTCGGTATCTCTTGGAAGTGTCTGAATTTGTTCCAGTAGAGTACTTAAAAGGTTAATCAACAAAGCAATTTATTTCTGGGCGGTCTGGGTGTACGGTAAACCAAGAATGTGGTTGTCCTGTAGCAGTAGCAAAAGTCGTATAAGAGAAGACGTCCATATGACTGCAAGGTGATCTCTCAACCAGTCAGATTTGTTCTTTAATTCTTGAAGGGTATCCCAGGCCCTGATTGTGTTGTTTTGGATGTCACGGGTTTTCCAGGGCTTTCAAGGAAGGTATGAACCGTGCAGAGAGAAAAGGCCAACGAGTCTCTAATATATCTCATTCTTTTACCCAACACTCTAAAGAAGTATCATTAATGCTGAGAAAGCAAAGCTGAATGTAGCCCCTTTCCATTCTGACGATAATTAATGGAACAGTTGTGAACATTAGATATGGTCAGCCTGCTTGTCACGTTACTGAGAGCAATCAGCAGTGAAAAGGAGGTGATAAATACATCTCAGGCGGTTCATAAGTTTAACAAATGACTCGGAAATTAATCTTTCTCACTCCTTCGTGTTCTAAATAATAACATTCTTAGCCCCCTATAGTTCACTCTCAATTTGATTCAGTCATCGGGTGTTAGCCTATCTTTAGGTGACTCTTCTATGAGAGGGTCAATGAAGACAGTATTCCCACTCTCTGGCTTCCAGACTCTTCCTGAACACAAGTACGAGCGAGCGATGCGGTATTTACGTTCAGCTGAGAAATGAGCCGCCCGACACGACACGGCTCGACCGCGATGGTTTTCAGAGGCTAATAACTTTTCTACTGTGTGAGACAGAGAAGAAATTCTCTCAGCAGGCAGTACATGCATTCAATAAATTTTGTTTTTTGCTATATATTTACTGATGAGACCAAAGAAGCCCCGTGGAATCCCAGTATTCCAAGGGATTGTACCGTGGGCTTCAGTTGACATGTTCTGCTATGAAATCGAAATTAATAAGGTTTCCTGTTGTAACACTATTTTTTCTTGCTTGAATTCTAACAACTAATATCGGATATTACGCTCATAATTTTATGTGAACTTTTTTCGTATGTTCTGAGGGTGAACTCAGCAAGGGTAATCGCCCGATTTCTGGGTCTTATCATTCGCTCAATAGCCAAGCGTTTATTCGATTTATCGACGCAGTTCGTTGACACGGCAAGTCGCTAGTAGAGAATTAAACACTGAGCGTGTGTTAAATGCAACGGCGCGTAGCTATAAGCACTTCCAAAGACAAAACGTGAGACAGAGAAAACGTGTGAAAGTCAATATTTTATCTCAGTTTTTCTTCTGTTACTGTTCAACTTCCTCACCAGAAATGATGAAACTTTACACCAAGATGAAGTTATGATGATAGGGGTATGTACAAACGCTCTCTCTCCCGTCATGCCCTCACAAAGCTCGCTTTACCGGTAGATTCAGATGGTAGCCTAAATATAATACTAGAGTTTCCCGACGATGAGAAGACAAGTAATGCAGCTACAATCCTTTAGAATTTCTCGTCCTGTACTGAGACCAACTGTTGGAACGTCATATATAGTTTACATTATGCACAGACCTTGGCAAGGCTGGATAGTGCTTAAATAATTCACTATGCTTACCACAACCACTTTGATTCAACTGCTGCCCTAAGAAAAAACAAGTAAGTGGGAAATAGTCTTAAATCTTATTTTCACTTCCAATACACATGTTCGGCCAGACAGAATGTGCTTACTCAACAGCAACTCTATACATCCTGTCTACTACAGCATGACTGCATTCATCTGTCTGACAAAAAAAGGTTAAGATCACTTTTAGTGGTCAAATAATCTTTTTCAGGCATCATTGAACGTGGGAGGTTTATCCTCAGTATATAGTATGAGCTAATACTGTCCCTATGAAGTTAAAAGGTTAGAGAGTGAAAGGGTTAAACATCCACGAACACTGAAAATGCCAAATTCGTTTCACTCTAGGATAAAAGTACGATGCAAGAAACAAACGATAAATAAATAAATTTATATCGATACGGAGACAGAGAGATGGAGATTTGAGTAATTAATGTTGATTGACTGAATGGTTGGTTGGTTGATTGACTGATTCATTCATTCATTGACTGATATGTTGATAGATACATAAACAGAAACATTTAATGACAGGCAGACAACAGATACACAGATCGAAATGTATAATGACAAGAAAATTAATTGTATAAATAGATCTGGATGTATACTGATGGATGGGCATTTGCACGGATCAAGATGCATACTGACAGCTGTAAATTAGGTATATGGAGCTATATCTACTAACACAATGATAATTAATTAGACCAAAGTATATGTCCATAAAATGGAGAAACAAACAAATCAGTATGTATACTGACAGATATACAATTATATACATGGAGATGCATGCTGGCAAACGGACATTTGGATGGGCTGATAGAATGACAGATTTAGATCAGCTCACATGTCAAAATAAAAATAATAACGTTCGAATGTTAGTACACGATACCCCTTATCAAAGAGAACGCTTTTGATGCATTGTTCGTGCCACCCCCAAACGATTTTGTTATGCTTATGAGAGACTTCTCAGCGGATTGCGATTAATATAGCTTCATTAACCATCCTAACTTAGATAAAATCGCCTGGTGGCAGACTGATTAACCCATTCATCCGTTTTATTTTTGCTCGTAACAGACGATTTAATTCAACTTAAGAAGAAACACAACGGGGCCGTTTCACACCGGCTGCGGTGCTACGCGAGCCACGCTATGCTGAGGACGCACACGCGATGTTTGCTATGCGAGTGTTCACACCATAAATTATGTTTGCTAACACACTCTCAGTTTCTTGGCTGCAGCGATGGGAGATGGTACTCTGAGGTCCCCTGAGGTGGTGGTGGAGGAGGAAGAGGAGTTATTAATGTTAACTGTAGCCACGAGCAATAAGAGAAAAAAGAAGTGGGTACATGAGAGAGAGAGAGAGAGAGAGAGAGAGAGAGAGAGAGAGAGAGAGAGAAAGATGTACTCTACGAGTCTGTAAAGAGTATATATTGTAAAGTATAGATACATACTAAATATTTTTATTATATTGTAATCACAAGATATGTACTATTTACATCAATCAGTTAACAAAGACAAAAAATATACTTACAGTCCATTCGAAGGCTCTTTACTATAATCTCCCAGCAACCGTCCTTCGGGGTAATGTCCCGGTAATCTTCCGTGGTCATATCATATAAGCACGGATATTTCCGTACACCCTCTATCAGCTGCTCCATTCTGCATATGGGCCCTCCAACGATATGTCTCGTTCAGGTGCACGTGACAGACAGCAGACTGACATCTGGGGATGATCTGGGGACTGGGAAGGGGGAGTGCGGGGCGGCCGGCGCGAGTCCCAAAGTGACCAAAGGTATGCCGGGAAAAATCGCCGGGCCGGCAATCCGGAAAGCTATGCGAGCGGTGTCGCAGGCATCGCTCGCGTAGCTTCGCATCCGGTGTGAACTGCCTATTTATAACAACGCAAGCGATTGAAAGCCACGTGGCTCGGCATCGCCAGCATAACGTGGCTAGCGTAGCATCGCAGCCGGTGTGAAACGGCCAAGGATTCGAATTAAAGCTATAACTACTCCCTTTAATATCTCTACAAATCTCAATTAGTGCTTCTGAAAGCAGTATCATTTTAATAGGAAGGACGACACTGAAGTGGTGGTTTAAAATGAAAAAAAAAAAAAAAACGTATTAAAACAGATTAACACTAAACCAATAATCAAAGGTAAAGTTGTTCACTTCG
Organism: Coenobita brevimanus; assembly: GCF_032717465.1. Lineage (NCBI taxonomy): Eukaryota > Metazoa > Arthropoda > Malacostraca > Decapoda > Coenobitidae > Coenobita > Coenobita brevimanus. The sequence continues at coordinate 35,945,883 of NC_137054.1, forward strand.
GGCATTTTTGATCGCTTCAGGGGCAGGAAATCAGTTGTTTAGGGGGTGGCTGTAATAATGCCCATGCTGATATAATTAAAATATACTAAAATGAAAATCTTTCCCAGCAGTGTGTCTGTGCGGTTTTTGTCTGTCTGTCTGTCTGTCTTTCTGTTGCAGTCTGTATGGAAAAAGATAAATACATATAAACAGATAGATAGATAGAAGTATATGTATGGATCCAAATATATATGTAGATATATAGTTTGATAAAGAAATAGATAGCTATTAAATATTTGTATCTACTTACGGTGTCTCTCTCTCTCGCGCGAGCGCGTGCTTGAGTGCGTGCGTGTGTGTGTGTGTGTGTGTGTGTGTGTGTGTGTGTGTGTGTGTGTGTGTGTGTGTATATATATGTGTGTGTGTGTGTGTGTGTGTGTGTGTGTGTGTGTGTGTGTGTGTGTGTGTGTGTGTGTGTGTGTGTGTGTGTGTGTGTGTGTGTGTGTGTGTGTGTGTGTGTGTGTGTGTGTGTGTGTGTGCATTGTCTATTGTTTATTTTCCATATCGTAGTCTCACGTCATTATGTAGCAACTATCATTTCGTTATTTGTAAAATTCCAGCAGCAACCTTTATTTGAGAGAAAACAAAAGCAGACATTAAAAAAGAGATGAGTAGCTGCAGTGATAAGTTGTCATCATGGCAGTCTTCATCCTGATCCTTTTTCTCACCTAAAGTTTGGGTAAGAAATGCTGGTAAAGAAAAAAAAAAAAACAGATTAACAGTAACAACAACAAAGAGGGAATGTACTAGAAGCTATTGAAAATGATATTGTAACACAAAAAAGCTAATTCACTTAACAGTAACACCGACAATAAAATCATGGACAACGCAGCAAAAACAAAATGAAGCACGAAATAAAAGCATTCGGGGGTTGCATGCTAATCGTACCCCAAAATATGTTGTTGGCTAAGGTACAAGCTACCTACAAAGCAGATTCGAAGACGAGATATTATGGCAACACACACACACACACACACACACACACACACACACACACACACACACACACACACACACACACACACACACACACACACACACAAAATCCTTTATTGCCTTGCCTTGCTGAAGGAGGGCGATCAAAAAGGGTGATAAAAATAACAAAACTACACAATTCAGTCACCGCGTTTCACAAAAGCCACTCCATATTTAAAATATATGTGTGGCGGCTGGCATTCAGTCGTCTTTGATCACACCCTCACCAAAAAGTATTGAGTTTCTGCACATCCACATAGCCGCTTTTTCCTAAAGGTTTGGCGAAATTCGTCCACAACTTTCCAGATATTTTGGCAACAGATACACACACAGACCCACAGACTATAATAACAGCAAAAACAGGACATCCAGCGGCAAGCTAGCAGCACAATGTTAATATTAAAAGAGGACTATTTAAATAAACAATATAACATCACCACGACGACCACCACCACCACCATCATCGTCATCATCATCATCACTACCATGCTTGAGGGAAAACGAAACGGTAAATTAAAACAGGAAGGAGAATATTACAGAGAAATGTGAAAACAAGGAAACAAGGATGTGACTAGACAAAGACAAAGATTACATGAAACAGGTAGAAGGATTTTTGCTGCACAACAAAGAAGAAAAAATGGAAATAAAATAGGAAAAAGAAAAGCAGTTACACAACTGAAACAATGTCAGACATAACGAAGAAGGTTAAAGCAGACAGTCAATGTAATTTGTGAGAGAGAGAGAGAGAGAGAGAGAGAGAGAGAGAGAGAGAGAGAGACTGGAAACAGCAAAACAAAGGCATGAGGAGCAACGACAGCAAATAAAACGAAACTTCTGAAATACGACAGCCAGAAGCACAAGACCGGCATCAACAAGCACGTAAGAGAACGTTACGTTAACTAGCGAAACAGGTAGAGAAGTACAACAAAAGAAATAAAAATACAATAAATGTCGAAGGAAATGGAAAAAAGAAAAAAAAAAAAAAAACAGAACCACGACACCGTGACCATCGAACCGAAATGAAGCAAGATGTTGTAGAGCACGAAGAGAATACAGCTACACAAAAAAGGTGCATCAACAAATAGGGGAAAAAAGAGGGTATGAGTAATATCCTCAGCCAGCATCAGTAAGGTAAATTCCCGGCTATTACAGGATGTGAAATGCGAATCTAAAAACACAGTGAATGTGGAATAGGATGAAATGCAGTGGGTGAGAAGAACACAGAAACACATCAGCAGCATCAGGAAGTATACAGCACAAAGAAAACCAAAACGACGAAAAGCAGGATGAAACGGCATGGCATTCAGAAAAAAAAAAAAAAAAAAAAAGGATAAAATTTAACACAACAGCAGAAAACACAATGAACGAAGAAGCAGTAGGAAAATGTGAAAGCAGAAAGTCATAACAGTTTCAACCAGTAGGGAGCACCGACCACCAGTGATCCTTACTGTCCGCTAAAACTGGGTTCTGCAACAGAAAAATGAAAAATAAAACAATGGTTGAGAACAGAAGTCAGTCCAGCTAGCAGAATGAAGTTCAACAGCTGCATCACCGACCTTACAAAAATGGAATTTATGATTGAAAAATGAAGTAGGAAAAAGGAAAACATGAAACAACCGCAAAATGGGCACATATGGAAAAAGCAAAATGAAAAAAAGTTGCAGAGAAAATATTACAACAAGGATAGCAGATGCACGACGAGAAACGAAACAAAAATCGAAACTCCGTGGGGCACAGGAAATCACAACGGCGGCAGCACCATCCGCAAGGATGTATGAAAACCAAAAATGTATCAGAAGAGCTAAAAAAAAAAAAAAAGAATAGAATCGCAACGGAATTTTTAAAAATGATTAATATACGGAAAGATTGACAAAAGCACAAGAAGAAAATCACAGCAGCAAGAAAACCAAAGGCTAGAGAACCGGTAAAACAGTAGAACAGCAAGAGAACTACAGTGACAAGACCCAAAGCATGAGAATCGCAAAAATATAATCGCAACTCCAGCAGAACTATCACGACATGAGAATCACAACAGGAGACCCACAGTGACTAGATACAAAATGAGAACCACAACATGAGAACCACAACAACGTAAGAACCACAACGGCATGAGAGCCACAGAAGAACCACAGCTACAAGAGAGCAACAACAACATGAGAACCACGACAAGAGAACCACATGAGAACCTCAACAAAGAAAAAATAACAGCGACAAAAGAACCACAAGGACAAACCTAGAAAAACAAAGAAAAGTAAAGTAGCGGGCAAAAGAGAAAGCAATGGATGTGGGTTGAATTGCCTGTAGCAGTAAGGGGCTGGCAGCACTCAGTGACCCTCGCTCACTCGGCCCCCAGTTCCAGCAAAAAAGTGACAAGGGGTTCAAGATATGAGTGGCTGTGGAGGGGGGGGGGGGAAGCAGGTCGAAAGGCAGAGAGAGGTTGGTGAATAGCTGGTTGGGTGAATAAGAAGGTGAGAGATCCTGGATGGAAGGGGAGGAGAATAGGAAGGCTGGATAGGGGAAAAGGAGGGCTGACTGGGGAGGGGAAGAGGGTAGAAGAGTCTAGCTGGAAAGAAGGGAGGACTGCAAGATATGTCAGACGGAGAGTAAGAGGAAGCAGGCTGATATAGGAAGTTGAGGGACAGCGGACTGAGGAATGTAGACGTGAGAAACTCTGGTTGGGGAGGGAAGGGGAAGGGAGAGAGGGAGAGGATGGACAGAGAAAGGATGAGGAAGACTGGTTGTGGAGGGGAGGAGGAAAAGTAAGGCTGTATAAGGAAGGGAGAGGGAAAGAATTTTGTTGGGGTGGAGGAAGGTTAGGAGTGACTGGAGAGACAACAAATGTCGGCTGATTAGAAGTGGGTGTGAGAAATTGGCATGTAAGACGACGACAAATGATTGGGAAGAGTAGTAGAAATGGAGGAATGGGCTGGATTGGGAGGAGAGGAGGAAGGGAATGCTGCTTGGTTACGGTAATATGCGGTAAAGTTAAGGCTAAATGTTAAGTCAAATGCATGGTTGGGTAAGGGAGGGAGAAGAACATGGTTGGCTGTGAGGTGATCGAATCGTTGGGTACGGGATGGAAGATAAGGCTGGCTAGGGGAAGGATGAAGGATACGATTGGCTGGAAAGGAATGGATAGATGGAAAGAGAGAGAGAGTGCTGCTGAGTAGTTGGCTTGAGGGGACATTATGGCAAGTCGGGGAGGCGAGGAAATGTAGGCTATGGAAAAGTATAAGCCACAGAGGAGGGAGGAGAGGGAATGGATATTTTCTCTAGATGAATACAACTGTGATCCGCATAAGGGAAGGAAGGTGACGAGAAGGGAGGGAAGGAGAGATAGGCGAGGAAGGGAGAGGAAGGGAGGAGAGGGAAAAGAGCAGAAAAACAACGTGGGAAATGAGATAAGAGAAATAAGTGTAGGTGTGCGAAACTATGATCATCAGTGAGAGGTAGGGTGAGGGAGGGGAGGAGAGAGAAGGGGCAGTTCTAGGGATACACAAAAGAATCAGTGATGGGGGTGAACGGAAGGGGAGAGAATGCATAAGAGTTTGGTTAGTAAATAGGGAAGGGACTGTTTGTTAGAGAGAGAGAGAGAGAGAGAGAGAGAGAGAGAGAGAGAGAGAGAGAGCGGAGTAAAATTACGTAATCTCAATCCAGATATAACAAAAAACGTCATCAGAATAAGCGAAGAAATTCTTGAAGAAGGAAAGGAGTACAGTTACTCGGGGCAAATACTAAAATTAGCGAATGATCATGATAACGAATTAAAAAGAAGTATTACATTTGCATGAAAAGCTCTCGGTAAACATAGAGACATCATGAAAAATAGCTTACCAATATGAACTGAAACGAAAAGTATATAACGAATGTATTATTCCAGCTATGAAGTACGGTTGTGAGACCTGGAAACTGACAAAATCGATGGAAAATCAACTAATTCGTTCTCAAAGGGCAATGAAAAGGTCATGTTGGGAATATCTCTACGAAATAGGAAAAGATCAACTTGGGTGAGAGAGCAGACTAAAGTTAAAAATATTATAGAAATTATAAAACAACAGAAATGGAGGTGGGCAGATTATAAAGCAAGAATAAGGGATAGCCGATGGAGCAAGAAGCTGACTGACTAGACTCCAAGAGATAGTAAGAGTAAGAGAAAAAGACCTGACTGGAGGTGGAGAGAAGACATAGAAAAGTTTGCATGGAAAACATGACAGAGATTGGCTCAATTGAGGATTTCGTGGAGAAAGGTCCTTTCTTCAGCAGTGAACTTGCAATGGCTGATGATTATATATATATATATATATATATATATATATATATATATATTGACCTGGTGTGAACTAGTGAGAGTGATGGCTTTGCACCTGAGATGAGTGTTTCCAATGCTACTTTTCAGAAAAGCTCCCTTGATTAATGGGAAGAATTTCTGAGTTGATAGAGTTAGTACAAGAGATGTTTGAGGTGAAGGATGAGAGGAAGGCTGAAGGATAGAAGCTGTTGAATAGAGTGCAACTAAATTTACTCTTAAAAAGAAAGCAAGTGTGAGGTGTACGAATGCGATCAATCCTTTGTGCGATGAGTGTGAAGGGTAGGATATGGATGATATGGAATATGAGGAGTCTAGCAGCAAGTGGGTGGTTCAGAACCATCGCAACTGGCTACTGGGGCTGTACAGGTTAATACGTAGAATACAACAGACCCGGAAGGTCTGTGAGCAAGATTACAACAGACCACGCAGAAGACAGTGGGAAATTTCTTATTTTCCGCGCTCTGTTATTCCTATCCAACTCTTGACTGTGTTTGCTGAGTGGGTAGAGTGGATCCCTCCCAGGCTGCAGGAGGAATTGCATCAGTCAGTCAGTCACTGGTCTTCACAGAGTGAGAACAGTGCAATGTTACCCTTAAAAAACACCTCCACCACCGCCCAACCGGGTGAGAAGCAAACTCAGCCGCCTGATTGGCACACATATCACCTAGTGACAACTCTGACAGCACTGCAAAGGGGAAAAGATGAAAGTGCGGCAAAAACTGCTGTAATTGGAGCACATGAACCTGCCTTTCCATATCCTTCCTTGCTTTTCCCTATCCTACCCTGCGTATCCCTGCCATGACTTGTCTTTTCGTATCCTACCTTGTCTCTCTCTCTCCATGTCCTGCCCTACCCTGCATATCCTTACTCTACTCTGCCTCTCCTTTATCGTACCATGCATTTCCCTATTCTACCCTGCCTTTCCCTACCCTATCCTGTTTCTCCCTAGCCGGCCCTGGATCTCCCTTCCCTACCCTGCTTTTCCCTATCCTAGCCTGCTTTTCCCTGCAATACTTTGGCTTTTCCTACCAAACCCTGAATCTCTTTACCCTACCCTGGATCTCCCTACTCTGCCCTGCCTTTCCCTACCCTAACCAGCCTTTCTCTTGCCTAGCCGGCATCTCCTTACTTTAACCTGCATTTTCTCCCCACTCTAACCCGCCGTTTCCATAGCTGTCCTGCTTTCCCTGTCATGTTTTACCTTTCCCAACCTGCATCTCCATATTAAACTCTGCATCTCCCTATTCTACCTTGTCTCTCCCTGCCCTACTCTGCATCCCCGTACTCTATCCTGCCTTTGCCTGTCCAAACATGTTTTTCCTCGTCATTCTTTGCTTTTCCTACCCAACTCTGCATTTCCTTACCTTACTCTGCATCCCTAAACTTTACCTTGTTTTTCGCTATCCTAAACTACCTTTCCGCTTTCCTGTCCTACCTTTCCCCCTCCTACCCTACCTTACCCTGCGTTTACTTGCTATGTTTCGCCTTTTCGTAACTGCATCTCCCTATTTTACGCTGCCTTTCCCTACCCTATCCTGCGTCTCCCCATTCTACCCTGCTTTTTCCTACCCTATCCTGCCTTTCCCTACCATGATTGGTGTTTCCTTACCCTACCAAGCCATGTCATGCCTTGAATTTCTTCACCTTATTCTGTCTTTCCTCATATAGAGGACACGCGAACAAGTAGGGAGATTACATAAATATGAGTAAGAACCCTATTGGAGACAGTGGCGAGTGGCATTGCATTGCGCTACACAGTAGCGAAAGTTAGTGACGCAACGAAGCTCTTCTGGTCTGCCTTACTGTAGTTATATGACCAAAGATACGTACTGATAGGGAAAGAAAATGAACTACGTTCATAACTGCCGGCAGGAAACAAGTAAATAAATGACTTTTGGTGTTGTCAAGTATTACATTTGTTTCCTCAAGTGGGATCTTTGCATAATTATGCATGTTAAATGACATCGTAGTAGCAAGTTTACATGATAATTGATACTGTGTAGTAATAGAAAGTGACAATAAATGATGTATTGGTGAAAAAAAAATGCAATAAATATAAGGAAAACGATGTGGTGTCACCTTGTTTACAATTACTGTAAGCTAACGGGGTATGTTTAGCGGTATGTGTAGCCTAGCCATTCCTTGCCTTCCTTACCGTACCATACCTTTCCCTGCCATACCTTGCTTTTCATTACCCTACTCTGCCTTCCTTTGTCATGCTTTGCCTTTCCCTGCCCTATCCTGCCAATAATAACCTTGGGGGTGACGAACTAGTAATAAATGCTAGAAAAAAAGCACATACAAAGTGTTACACATCTAGGACCAGTACGGTCACGTGGCATGTTCAGCAGTAAGTGTAGCGCCACCATATCTTGCCTTTCCTTACCGTGCTCTGCCTTCATCAGTCATGCTTTGCCTTTCCCTGACATACGTTGTCGATAATAACCTTGGGGATGTTGAACTAGCGATAAATATTACGCTCACGTGGCACGTTTAGTGGTAAATGTAGAGCTGCCATGTCTCGCCGTTTGCTACCATGCCTTGCCTTGCCATACCCGACCCTGCCATAGCCTTTTCCTATGCTTCCCCTACTCTCTCAACCTCACACTCCCTGTCGCTGCTCTGCCCTGCCTCTTACTGCTCGACCTGCCTCCCTCTGCTCTATCATGCCTCTCCCTACTCTGCCACACTTTCATGTCTTTCCCTACCATGCTATGCCTTTCTCTACCCATCCCTCCTTTTCGGTACCCTACACTGCCTTTCCTTGTCCTACCCTGCCTCGCCCTACTCTACTCTGCCTCTCTCTACTGTACCCTGCCTCCTCTGCTCTACCCTGCATCTCCCTACCCTGCCTTCCCTCCCCCTGCTGTCGTGCCTCTACCTACCCTACCTTGCCTCTTCTATTTATGTGTAAATACCTTGGTTTAGTATGTAAAAATATATAAATTAAAGCAATACTGGTGAATAAGTAGGCAACGGTGAGTGACAGTGCAGTGAGCTACGTAAACGTGAAAGTGACGCTAGCTATGAAGTTGTTGTGCATTTCAATAGCTATAATAGCAAAAAAGTATTGACAAGAGAAAGAAAAAAATTGTACAAAATATTATGAATCAGTGTATAAGAGAATAAGGAGACAGTGATAAGTGCCACTGCACTGTGCAGCAATAAAGTGAAACTGACGCTCGCTAAGAAGTTATTGTGGACTGCTATATAGCTGTAAGAGCAAAGTTAATGACTGCCATGAGACGGAAATGAAGTGCATGACATGTAAGAAACTGTAAACATGTGTAATATATACTGAACGAGACACCGATGAGTGACACCGAAGTGTGCTACAAAGAAGTGAAAGTGACGCTTCTGCGAAGTTATTATTCTGTCGTTGTTTCTCATGTGTTCGACTCTACAGTATGCATAGGCTTTGCAGCCTGTTCCCAAGGCCCAGTATTACTCCTGCATACCATACACTTCCATACCTTATGTCACCACTCCGGCGCTAACACCCACCTTCGGTATTAAATTCATGATGGGGCTCTCATACGGAACTGGTGTGTTGGTATTAAAAGGAATATTTTTACAACATGCCGGTGGGTCTTCTGGTAGATCACTAACGTCTGCTTTATGAAATTCAAATCCTTAAATTGTTCCCTGCCCCAGTGGGGATTCGAACCTGAGTCCATTAGGACTGCAGGCCACCTCTATACCGATTCAGCTACTGCAAAATTAAGTTCTGATAGGCCCAGAATGTGAAATATTAAATTAATAAATTTGTCATTAATTACTATGACTAATTTTACAGGAAAATGAAGTGCTACGTATCTTCCCTTTTTACCAGTACCAAATATATACAAAATTTCACTAACTGTAATTGCACTTCACTGTTTCCCAACACTTCACTATTTTCACAAGTACCGAAACTTCACTAACACTGCACTACACAAACTGAACTGAAAACCAACTGAACTTGCTCTGGTCTCTTCCCCATTCTTTTATGAGCTTGCATTGTTCTAGAATTATCTACATTCTACGAGAACAACAGTTGCCAACTCGAGGATATCCAAAACATGCCAGAGTTTTCTTACATTACATAACACTGAAAATGCAAATTATTTAGCATACAAACTTAAAATAAATGACATAATTTAACCCTTTCACGCACCATAATTTTTCAATAAGTTTGGATTCCATGCATAGCATCCAAACTTTGCTCATGCTGGCTCCGCTCGTGCAGCAAGGGAAAAAAATTATATGGCCCAATTTACCTTCAGAAGGTGCTTATACTGTTATAAATCGCTTCCCATCATCTTTGTTGATGTTTATACTATCAGATAAGAACAAAAATATAGAACAGATGAAAAAATGTACAGAAATGAAGCCAGAATAAACTTTATTTAGGTGAAAACTAGCTTCTCATAAATTTCTAACATCACCGTGAAAAATACTTCCCGTGACGCGCCGTTGCAAAGAACATGTCTACATGCAGAATTTCATGATCTTTCATATGATAAAGTTTCAAGCTGATACGTCTAGTAGTTTCTGAGTAAATCGAAAAAAACTGTGAAAATCGCCTAAAGATGTCTGTTTTATTATTTCGTATGTTATTAGTTACACTGTAACAAACATGTATGTAAATTCTATCCAGTTTTGTAGCCCAAAGGTTAAGGAAGCCCATAATATAATTCACAGTGTTATAACCCATATTGTTATTGAGAAAATGAATTTACAATGGGTTGTGCGCGGTGACAGCACCTACGCTTCGGCTCGTAGGCTGTGTTCGTCTTTCGTAACTTTTCCCCAATTATTTGGACATGTAGGTTACTTTGCTTTACAAAAGTATGCATAAGAAATCATCAGCTTGATCAAGCTTTCTTCAGATTTTTGATCCGACATATACTTCACGAGTTTAATGACTGAGAGAATAGCAATGAAATGCACCACATTTTCTTTATGAGAAATATGTAGTAAACACACATTTTGTACCTGACATACAATAGTATAAAAACTAGACAAATAAGCTGGTTACTCACGTCCTCTAGCAGTGTTGTAGTGTTTCTTGAGAGGAGATGGAATTGCAGAGAGGAGGACAGGTACGATCCCAGCCTGTGTGTGTGTGTAAAGTATTTGTGATGTGTGATTGTCTTTGTGTGTGTGTGTGTGTGTGTGTGTGTGTGTGTGTGTTCTTACCTAATTGTTCTTACCTAATTGTATCTTTACAGGAATGAGTCAAGCATGTACTGTCCCGTGACTTAAACAATTTTTATCGTACATATCCTTAAATTTGTGAGTTGTTTTAGCACACACTATTTCATTCGGTAGTGCATTCCAGTGATCAGTTGCCCTATTTGGGAAACTAAATTTCCTTACATCTTTATCGCCTCTCTTTTTATGCAGTTTTTTGCAGTGTCCTCTTGCTGATGCATCCCCATAGGTTATGTAATCATTTATGTCTATTTTCTCCTTCCTTGATATACATTTCTATAGCATAATCATGTCACCTCTTTTCCTTCTCTCCTGTAGTGTTCGTAGATTCAGTTTTTTTTTAGTCTTTCTTGGTAGCTTAGATCCCTTAAGCTTGGTACTAAACTTGTAGCGGCCCTTTGTACTTTTTCAATCTTATCTATGTGTTTTTTGAGATGAGGACTCCAGACTACTGATGCATACTCCAGGGTTGGTCTGATGAATGATGTTATTATCATTCTTGGCATGTCTTCATTAATGGAAGTGAACGCTATTCTCATATTTGCAAGCACTGTATACATGTTCCGTACCTTCTCACTGATGTGGTCAGCCGGAGATAGCCTGTTATTGATAATCACACCTAGGTCCTCTCTTTCTGATGTGTGTAGGGTTTTATTTCCTAACTTACAATCCCAATCAGGTCTTTTTCCACTTTTACCAAACTTGATTACATGACACTTGTCCACATTGAATTCCATTTGCCATGTATTGCTCCATTCATGAAGTTTATTTAATTCTTCTTGTAGCTCTTTACAAGAGTCTGTGTTAGTAATTCTCCTTTGTATTTTTGCATCATCAGCAAACATATTTAGATAGCTTTTATTTCCAGTGTTACTGTCTATACCATTTAAATACACTACAAACATGATTGGTGCCAGCACTGAGCCCTGTGGAACTCCGCTAGTCACTGCTCTCCATGATGAGTAATTTCCCTTTAGTACTGTTCTCATTTCTCTTTTTCTGAGAATATCTTGCATCCAACAATACAGTTTGCCTCGGACTCCTCCTTGATGGTAGAGTTTCCATAAAAGTCTTTGGTGCGGTACTCTGTCAAATGCTTTCTTGAAAGCTAAATAGATAGTGTCCACCCAACCTTCTCTTTTCTGTAATGTGTCTGTTACTTTGTCATAGTAGCTCAACAGATTAGTAACAAATGATTTTCCTTTTCTGAAACCAAACTGTCTTTCTGTTATCAAACTGTGTTCTAGATGATTTACCCAAGCTTTTCTTATAAGCTTTTCTAATACCTTGCTTACAACACTGGTTAGTGATACTGGTCAGTAGTTGAGTGGATTTTGTCTATTCCTTTTCTTGAATAAGGGAACAATGTTTGCTTTCACCCAAATATCAGGTAGTTTACCTTGTCTCAAGGATTTCTTGAAAATTAAAGATAATGGTTTACTTAACTCCTTTGCACATTCATGTAGCACCCAACATGAAATTTCATCAGGACCATTTGCTTTTCCTTTGTCTAATTTACTTAACTGCTCCTGTATTTCTTTTTCTGATATTTGTATATCTAGTAGTATGTGTGGGCATGCATGTTCCACATAATCCCACTCAAATTTTATTTCTTAAAAAAACTGATTGGCAATTCTTATTTAATGCTTCACATATATCCTTCTCTTGTATATAGGTGATTCACTCATCCGTAATGGATTGTATTTTATCTTTTACTTTGGTTTTGCTTCTGATGTAGCTGCAAAATAGCTTCGGTTAATCACTACTTTTATTTATGATATCCTCCTCAAACTGTTTTTGGGCTTCCCTCCTTATTCTTGTATAATTGTTCCTTTCCTGTTTATAGTTGTTATATGCCCTTTCACTATTGTGTTTTCTGTATCTATTCCACAACAAAACTCTTTTTTCATTTGATTTTTGCATTCTGTATTGAACCATTTCTTTATTTTCTTTTCTGCTTCTTTGTGCTGTGGAATGTACTTCTGGACTCCTGTTTCATAAAGTTCACAGAATTTTTTATATACAGCATTTAAATCTTGTCCTCTAAGCTCCTTTTCCCAATCAATTTCTAAGAAGTACTTCTTTAGGTCATGATACTTTCTCTTTTTATAGTTTAGGCTCTTTTTGTAATTTTCATTGCTGTTAAGTATGTCATATGCAATACTGAAGTTGTAATTTAGTACTGCATGGTCGCTTTTGCCAAATGGAGTGTGATATATTAAACTGTCAATATCGTTTTCTTGCCTAGTAAATATAAGATCTAGCACTGAGGGTGCATCGAGTCCTTTTTTCCTTTAGGAAAAACTCCTGCACGAGATCCAGAAGCTTTTGGTCCCAACAGCTTTCTTGGCTTATTATACTGTATCTAGAGTATTCCAGTTTATATTTGTATTAAAGTCTCCAGTTAGTATAATTCTTTCCGATTTCTCTTCCATTCTATGTAGTAAAGCTCTTAAACTCAGAATTGTACTCCCTGCCAGATCCTCATATTCGCCTCTTTCCCATGTGTTTGATCTAGGTGGCATGTACAAATTGGCTACAATTACTTCCCCTTCAGATGTATTGATCTCTACTGCAATCAGTTCTACTTGTGAGGGTATATCTAGTTCTATTTCTGTAACTTTTAGATATTTCTTTGTTAATATTATAATTCCTCTTCTTTTTTTTAAGTTCCTATCTCTTCTCCATATATTGTATTCTTCTAAGTTTTGAATGTCATTTAATATCCTTGGTGTTAATTTTGTTTCAGTTAGGCATATTTTATGTGGTTCATTTTCTCTGATATAATTATTCATCTCTAATAATTTAGATACCATTCCAACCACATTTGAGTACATCAACTTAATCATCTTATTTATATACTTGTCATGACTTGGTTCTACTACCTTCCTCCTTTTTATTCCCTCCTGTTTATGTACCACTTTCGTACCTGCAATCCAATTACTTTATAAAAAAAATGTATAATTCTCCTCCTCTGATCTTCCCTCATTTTTTGTTTTTGCTTCCTCCCTCTTCTCTTTCAGTAATTCCAGTTCCTTTTGTGTTAGGCATCTTTTTTTCCATAAATTTTTTAACTCATCTTATTCCAAAAGTTTCTTTGCATTTCTTAGTATCTCCTCCACAGTGTTTACATTCAGGAAGGTTACCTATAGGGGCCTTACTTGTTTCTCTCTTATTTCTCTAACCTTTTGTGTTCCTCTATGTCTTTACTACAGATTTCCTCTGATACTTCCTTCATTATGCTCATTACATTTGCCATCTCCTTTTTGTCTCTCGAGATCTTGTTTCTTACTTCTTCCTCTTCTATACCAGTGATTACTATACATTTGTTGATATCTGCTGAATCTCTGACTAATTTAGGATTGTTTTGGATTATTCTTTTTACTTCCTTTTTAATAATGTGTGTGTGTGTGTGTGTGTGTGTGTGTGTGTGTGTGTGTGTGTGTGTGTGTGTGTGTGCGTGTGTGTGTGTGTGTGTGATGTGGTGGAGATGGTTGTGGTGGTGATGATTGTGGTGGTAATGGTTATGGTGATGGTTGTGATGAAGATGGTTGTGGTGGTGATGGTTGTGGTGAAGATGGTCGTGGAGCTGGTTGTGGTGGTGGTGGTGCTGCTGCTGATGATGCTGGCTTATATTCAGGGGGAATGAAGTCTGAAGGGGACAGTGACTTTCCTGATTCAGCAGGGGAAGATGATATGGAAATCTCTTGGATGGGTGGTGAGATGCAGGCAGGTTGGAGTGTGGTGACATTGTAGGGTGACGGTGGGGGGAAAGAGGTCAGTGTTTGCGATGGGGGGTGGAAGAGAGGTGGCGATAATGCTGCTCAGTCTCGAGGGACAGGGTGTTTCAAGTGGTGGCAGGAGTGACACAAGTGGTGCTAGGACTGGTGGCAGGGATGGCATTGGTGTCCGGGGTCATAGGAATGAGGTAGGGATGGTCGTTGCCACAAAAGTGATGGCGGAGGTGACAATTGTCCTAGGGGTGATGGCAGTAGTGATAGGAGTAGTTACACCAGTGATGGCAATGGTGCAAGGAATGGTGGTAGTGATGGTGCTACTACTCTGTTGTGCTAATCGCCGCGGCCTTCACCGTGGCTTTGTGCTTATCTTCCTTGGGGTCAGATTTAGCCCTCTCTCTCCTGTTCCTCACTCTCTCCTCCTCAACATATTCACTTTCCGTTTCACTTTCACTGCTTGCTTCACTCTCACTTCCACTGAACAAGTATTTCATGTACTCATTCTCAGATAAGCCCTTCTGAGACATTTTTATGTCTAGTGTAAAACACAAGGGGAACGGTAAAAATCAGGAATTTTCAAATCTGGCTTTCTCAGAAAATATATAAGAAACACTTATAAACCTTCTTAATAAGCACCCTGCACTATATATAACACAATATCACTATAACACACATAAGGTATGGACGGTGCGGTAGTAGGAAAAGTGGGCTTAAATGGCCGGCGGCTGCATGCTCACACACCCTTCGAGGCTGACTGCCAGGAGAACACTGAGCTAAATATAGGCCACTTGCCCCGCCAATAAGCTCCCGGGTGTTGCCATATATTTCCCCTAGACCTGGCCACCCTCAGCTTTGACTCAACCAAATTTAATGCAAATCCATCCACAGGGAAAGTTTCTACAACCATTTATAGGGAAGTTGCATCATGTTGCGTCATCGGTTACTTTTCAGATTGCAAGAATTATGACTCACATTGAGTCCACGTGTGCAAAAAGGCAAGCATTCACGTAAATAAAACATTATAAAGAAAAAGAGCACAAAAATTCATGCATAACTTATGAAACAACTATGCTCACAAGCAGTAGGCAAACTGGCAACTCTGACTTGTACCAGAACCTACGGTAAACATCAAGAAACGTCGGGAAGCTTCTCGACTATATAACTGGCAAATCTTGCATCTTAACAGTATTTTCTTCTCTTTGTAGATTTAAAAGTGTTAAGGTAGTTTGATTGCATAGGTGAGTGATTCATTTGATTTAAGTTTCTTTGTAACATAAGCATTCATTCTGTTGTAATTCATACATTCACAGCTTTCCTTCTGAGGTTGATTAAATGTAAAATCGTGTTTCACTCTTCCAAATTGTTCTTAATTTACTAGCTCCGAGCTTGAACTAACTTTCCGTGATATTTATCATGACTGGTAGTTAAGCTTGTTGTTTCATATTAATTCATAATAAAATCGTGTCCAAATAGGAGAGGCGAAAACTAGAGCCTGGTTCAGTATTCCTAAGTTCCAGGGTAAATTTTTAATATGGCGGGGTGCAGGGTCCTTTTTCTTGAGGCCAACAGTACTCATTAATTCAACATTGATGGGTGATTATATCTTCCTGAGTACTGTGTGAAAAGAAAGTTTATAAATTTTTTGTCTTCAGACAATTAGGAACATAAGCCAGAATAAATTTAAGAAAGTAGAAGTTACATCTCGTACGTCAAAAACTTGCTTTAAAAATTTCCTCCTTTGACAAGTGGTGAATTACCTTCACCCCTTGCCACTTACACAACCTGAAAAATTTTTCAAAGTTGGTTTACAGTTTTCTGCAGGTACTTTGTCACAACCATCATGATCTCTCGGATGAATGTTGCTCAACACGTTGGAGTGTGCATATCATTTTTTTTTTTTTTTGCCAATTGACCATTGGGGCCAAAGCCCCTGGTCATTAAGGCATATATATATATATATATATATATATATATATATATATATATATATATATTTTTTATGCGAGGAAGAAGGAACCAAAGGCCATGAGCCCGCAGTAACAGTTCCCTCCAAGAGAAAAAACAAAATACAATAGAGAGCCAAATTCAAAGATCCGATCATTTTGAGATGCCCGGACACGGACTGCGTTTGAAGAGACTGGAGATCATAGGCAGCAGGAAATACAGAAAGAGGGAGACAGTTCCAGAGCTGACCTGTTGCATAAATGAAAGACTGGGAGTAACAGTTAACTCTTGCATTAGAGAGTTGGACAGAAAGGGATGAGAGTTTGCTTGCCAGACAGATTGCTTTGCTACGCGCGTCCGTCTGACAGAAAGAGTGGAGGAATGCAAGCAGACAGTTCATAGAGGAGCAGTGACCATTAAAAAGGTAGCGACAGAAAAGAGGATAAAGATGCAACAGAGCGGCGAAGGAGACAGAGAAGTTGAAGGAGTCAGTAAGAGAGGAGGAGAGTTAATGAGACGAAAAGCCTTTGACTCCACCCTATTGAGAAGAGCTGTATGTGGGAGGGAGCCTCCCCACACCATGAGAGTTGTAGCCTCCCACACAGGAAGGCGGATAAAACCCCTGTATAGGAGAGTCAACAATTGTGCAGGGAGTAAAGAAAAGAAGAGCGGAGTCGAGTCGGCTTAGCACCCAATCTCTTGGAAGCAGATTTTACAAGGATGTAATATGATTTTTCCAGATAAGTAGTCCCGAGTAGTAATGAAACTCCAAGCATGTTCAAAGGATGATGCAGGATTAAGCTTAATATTATTAAACATTAGTGGGTATACCTGTGGAAGATTTTTGTCGGGTTGATAGGTGTAAGAACTGAGTCTTAGATGCATTAAAGCACAACCATATTTTTTACCCCAGTCAGAGATACGAGCCAAGTCAGACATTAGGTGTCTGCATAGCCTCATCCCTTGTTTCTTGAAGTAACTGTTGAGATGGGCCGTTGCGGGAACCGAATGGAAAGGTGAAGGGTGGAGTCATCAGCGTATGAGTGGATAGGGTTAGATGTACAGCTTAGAAGATCATTGATGAATAAAAGAAGAAGAGTTGGTGATAGGACAGAGCCCTGAGGAACACCACTGTTGATAGATCTAGGAGAAGAACGATGGCCGTCTACAACAGCGGCTATAGAACGACCAGAAAGGAAACTACATATATAGACAGATAGATGAATTGATAGAAAGATAGATATATAGATATATGTATGTATGTATATATATATATATATATATATATATATATATATATATATATATATATATATATATATAGACAGATAGAATAAATTGATATATATATATATATATATATATATATATATATCTATATCTTATCTATCTATATATATATATATATATATATATATATATCTATACATATCTATCTATCTCTCTCTCTCTCTCTCTCTCTCTCTCTCTCTCTCTCTATATATATATATATATATATATATATATACATTTATATTTATATATATATATAAATCTATTTATCTATCTGTCTATCTATCTATCTATCTATGTATATAGTGTATATATATATATATATATATATATATATATATATATATATATATATATATATATATATATTTATATATAAGGTGCATGCCAGAAGTTCTGAGACTCTTTTGGGAGAGGCACTTCTAACTGTCCTGGATTATTTTCACTTTATTATATCATTACTATACATCTAATAAGTTAACATGCCAAATTTTGTTTTTCCAGGTTGAAGGAGACGACTGTTACAGCACTGTAAACACACACTACTATACACCGCTTGTCACAGCTAACTAGTTCGCAAAATGCGGTCGGGACGTGATGACAATTTGGAAGCTCACTTCTCAATAAAGTTTTGTGTTAAACTGGGCAAAAACGCTACAGAAACTTATGAAATGACCCAGACTGCTTATGGATTAACTTGTATGAGCAGAGCATCTGTTTTTTGCTGGTGAAAGAGGTTCCAGGACGGCAGAGAGGAGGTGAGAGACGATGAGAAGTGTGGGAGGGGGAGGGACGTCAGCACGCCGGAGTTGGTTGAGAAAATTCGCAATTTTCTGGACGAAGACCGTCGTGTATCTATTCAGACAATAAGTACACAGTTTGGAGTCGGTGTGGCAACTGTACACAGAATTCTTCATGAAGATCTGAACATGCACAAAATTTGTGCAAAATTTGTTCCCAGGGTGCTCAGTGACGAACAGAAGGAATGACGTGTTGGTGACAGCAGGGAGATGGTTGAGCTCATTACCTCGAATCCGAGTGCTCTTGGGTCTCTGGTGACCTGTTACGAAAGCTGGATCTTCTGTTATGATCCAGAGACCAAGAGATAGAGTTCCCAATGGAAGCATTTTGACTCCCCCAGACCCAAGAAGGCCAGGCAGAACAAGTCCACTGGGAAGCTCGTGATGATCCCCTTCTTTGACAGCAAGGGCATCATCTACATCCACTGGGTTCCCTCAGGCCAGACGGTCAACAAAGAATACTATGTGTAGGTTTTGAGGGAGTTCAGGAAAAGATTTCGTTGCAACAGGCCAGAGCTCTTCAAATCGGGTAGTTGGCACCTGCACCAGGACAATGCACCAGTCCACAGTTCCATCCTGGTGACCAACTACTTGACAGAGATGGGCGTCAAGACTGTCCCTCATCCTCCCCACAGTCCAGACCTTGCCCCCTGCGACTTCTGGTTAATCTCAAAGCTGAAGGAGAACCTCAGGGGCAGTCGTTTTCAAGACGTTGAGGAGATGAAGGAGGCTGTAACAAGGGTCCTAGACACCATCACTTTGGAGGACTACGAGGGGGCCTTCAAGAAGTGGCTGGAGCGCTACAACAAGTGCATTGAAGTTGGAGGGTCCTATTTTGAAGGAGATTAGAATTTTGTACTTTTTTTAAATAAATAAATGTCTCCTTAAAAAGTCTCAAAACTTTTGGAATGCACCTCGAATATATATATATATATATATATATATATATATATATTATATATATATATATATATATATATATATATATATATATATATATATACTGTATATATATATATATATATATATATATATATATATATATATATATATATATATATACATATATATATATATATATATATATATATATATATATATATATATAAGTTGTGGAAGCAATAGAAGAAAGTTAAGTTAGAGGGGAAAACCCAAGCAATTGATGGAGTGTGTGGTGAAATGCTGAAGTATAGGGAAAGATAGTAGTAGAATGGATGTGGAAAATATGCAAGATTGGCCTGGGAGGAAGGTAGAGTCCCGGGAGGATTGGAAGTCAGGTATAATTATTCCCTTGTACAAAGGAAAAGGGGAAAAAGAAGTGTGTAGGTAATCTAGTAGGGCATCTGTGCTTCTTAGTATAATAGGAAAAATGTATGGTAGGATACTTATTGACAGAGTTAGAGAGAAGAACAGAGGAATTAAGCTGCTGAGAAGAACAGGAAGTTGCTTTAGGAAGGGGAAGAGGTTGTGCAGATCAGATATTCATTCTTAGATCTTTAGTGGAAAAGTTTATAGAGAAGGGAAAGAAAGTTGTATGCAGCTTTCCATTGATTTGGAGAAAGCATATGACAGGGTGGATAGACAAGATTGTGGATAGTATTAAGAATATATGGAGTAGATGGGAAGTTGTTGAATGCTGTCAACAGTATGTATGTGGTTGGTGCTAAGGCTGCAGTGCGTGTGTGGATGGTGAACCGAGTGAATTTTTCTCTTTGAAGATTGGGTTGAAACAGGGATGTGTCATGTCTCCATGGTTGTTCAGTCTGTCCATGGATGGGGTAATAAAAGAGGTACAAGGTAGGGTAGTGGATGTTGGAGTGGCCTCTAGTGAGAGAGATGGTGTTTGGAAACTCCCTGTAGCATCAAGTTGTTTGCTGCAGATGATACTGTGTTGTTGAGTGAAGACGAAGGAGACCTGCAAGGCTTGGTGGATGAGTTTGGGAGAGTGTGTAAGAAACGGAATCTAAAGTGAATGTAGGGAAGAGTAAAGTGATGGTCTTTGAGAGAGGTGAAGTCAGCGAATGTACAGCGAGGTTGGATGGTGAGGAACTGGAAAATGTGAGTATGTTTAAGTACTTGGGTAGTGTGATGAGTAAGGAGGGAGGTTTGGAGGGTGAAGTGCTTGAAAGGGTACAACAGGGAAGAAAGGTTGCTGGTTCCTTGAAAGCAGTGATAAGAAGCAGGAAAGTGAGCATGGAAGTGAAAGTTACTACATGACAGTATTGTGATACCAACTCTAACGTATGGAAGTGAAGCTTGGACGTTGCTGGAAGGACACGAGTCAAGAGTGAGAGCAGTGGAAATGAGTTATTTTAGTGGAGCCTGTGGAGTCACATGGAGAGATAGGCTGACAAATGAGAATATAAAGCAGCATTGTGGTGTGGATGTGGATATGATAGGAAACGTTAGGAGGAATACACTGAGGTGGTTTGGACATGTGGAGAGGATGGAGGGTGAAAGATTGACGAAGAGAGTGTATGTGAGTGAGGTGGAGGGGGTGAAGAGGGAGGGGGAGGCCGAGGATGAGATGAAGGGATGGGATGGAGAGGTATATGAGAGAGGGGTGTGTGAGTTGGGAGCGAGGCAGGTGCGGAAAATGTATGGGCGGGGGACAGGGCGACGTGGAGGCGATTTGTTTGTGGGCTGCACCACGAACGGGGATTGAGGCGTCTGTGCAATATATATATATATATATATATATATATATATATATATATATATATATATATATATATATATATCAGCCACCAATAATCCGAAAATCCCAATACTCCAAATTTTTCAAGGCGAAATTTTTCGAATTTTTGTGTTTTTTTTTTTCAAATTTTCTGGGCTTTATCTATGAATTTATAAGGCTTGGACTTGCTCCTGGACTTGGATGTACAGCTCCGGTCAGATTTTCGTGATATAGTCAGCACTGCCAACGCCAAAGCGTCTGTGGTTCAGAGTTCGAGAATTTCGACTCGCGTGTCTGACACACACACACACACACACACACACACACACACACAGTATACACCTAAGGCATGGTAACAGACATCGACGGAGCGTCTCCCTATCTCATTACAATCACGACCAATATTTCTATGAAACATGTAATCTATATCCTTCTATATATGTAAAAGGCTAGTGATTTTTTTTTTTTCATTTCACATGAATTGATGTGATTAGGCAACACAGTATTACATTTACCCAGAATACATCCTATACTTGTATAATCATAGCTAGGAAACGCTGATAGGTAACATTTTACCATATGCCTTGCCCTTTGCAATTGACCTTTTAATTTCAAACTACATTTGTGTAGTAAATAGATGAAAGTATAGCACACCTGTATCTCGTGTGTAAGCTATGAAACATACGGAGGGTCGGGTCTCCTTACATCTTGTCTAAGCTATAGGTTAGTCACATAAATGACAGACGCTACCACAACGTGGATAAGCGTCGTATTGTAAACTATGATTGGTGAAGTAAAATCGATATATGTTTTGTCTCTTAATAATATTATAATCGTAATAATAAACACTGAAGGGGATGAAAGACTCAGTTGCATTGATATTTATTAATCCCATACTTAATATCCAGTCCACTCACCATTTTTCTCAATCACTTTCTGTAGCCGCCACGTCATTGATGCCAGAAGTGTTTGCATCATTTCTGGCCTGCACCTGTGATACTCCCATTGCCGTTGAACGTGGGCCATCAGGGTGTTAGTGTTTCTCTCAATTTCCCAGGCATTGACACTCTGGGTCCACACGTGCTCAGTGATTTTCATGTCAGCTCCTTTGCTGGGCCAGTCAAGGAGCTCAAGGTTGTCCTGCCTCTGAAAGCACCTCTGTACAGCGTGAGCAGTGGGAATCGGGCATTTATCTTGAATGAAGAGAACGGGCTCAGGAGGAAAAAGGTAATCTCTTTCTTGAAGGGAAGGCAGGAATCACTCATCTAGAATTTTTATGTATTTGTCTGCTGTGAATCGACCTGCTGTTTGAATCTCATCACCCATGCCATGTTGACACACCCATTGCACGTGACGTGACCAGAGCGGGACTCCAGAATGTTGTGTCGGTCGTAGCTGCAGGAGAAAATAAGCGACAATGTTCCCTTGTATTAGTCATTCGTACTATAAAGTATTTTCTAAGTGGCAATATGGGTGTTCATTTAAAGAAATATACATTATAAATATTATACCTTTAAATGGATTGGAGCAAAAGAGTCAAGTAAATTATTACCACAGAGACATGATGCACATAGTTTTCATTACTGGAGTAACACTATGCATATAGAGAAAGTAACTAAAGGTTTCTGTTGTGGTCAAATGCCCACACTGTTCTACTCTGGAAGAATATTCGTCGTATATATATATATATATATATATATATATATATATATATATATATATATATATATATAATTAAAGGTGTGCAAGGGAGAAAGACGGCGCAATGTGATAAGGGGGGTGTCGTGACGCTGGTAACCCAGACCCTGTGCTTATGAAAAGGACATTATTGTTTTATTTTTCGATGTGCTGTGGAAGGGACACAAAGTTATGTCACAGTAAAAGGTGTTTGGAGTGTAAATGTGATGCTCATGTAATCCCTTACTTGCCTCCTCCCGGCAAGGCGGGGTCACGATAAACCAAAAAAACTAAAAGAACCATGCAAACTTGGGTCACATTTGTAACACATCCACACTTTCAACACCGTAATACGTTTTAGAGTATTTAAATCTGTGATTATTAATTTACAATTAAGCCGCATATATTGCAGGACTGTCGACAGTTCATACCTTACCATGTATTATCCCTCTTCCAACAATGGACTCTGCCAAGGGAACTAGAAGAGAAATGCATCTCATCTGTAAAGATGGCTCTGCTCCAGAAGTCGTCAATCTGCTCAACATGGAACTGTGCAAAAGCCAGCCTTCCTGCATGGTGCTGGTCCTTCAGGCATTCCTTCTGAGCCGGGGTGTGATGGTGTATTCCGGCGCGATGTAACCTTCTCCTCAGAGTTCTGGCTGACACTTCTAACTGCAAGTCATGCCTTATTGCCGCTGCGTTGGTAAGGAAGTTAGCTTTTGCTGCCGCAAAAATGTTCCCATCCTGTAATGGTGTCGTCCTCCTTGGGGCCCTTATTCTCTCTGAAAAATGGAATTTGCTGTAAACCCAACGAGGTTGTGATGCATTTATTAAGGTATACTCAAACGTTACTATTATAGTTTGCATGGGTCTTTCCTAAGGACTATGTAAGATTTTAGTGCATCCGTCCGACTCTGTGAATTCTGAACGACCTGCATATACAATATCGTTTCACGGTGCGAACGTCACTCTCTCATCTTGTTAGAGCCACTCAGTAGGGAGATGTTGCCATATGCAGGTCGTTTAGTTGTATCAGTATGGACGAATGGACTACGTTACTACTTCACGTGTTAACAACTGTCACCTCCATAGAATCCACGAAAGTTTGACAGGGCATTGTTAACCAGTTGGGTCAATTTCCATATTGATATTATCGACAGAAGAACGTGGTGAATAGGGCTGTTTATATTACTCTATACACCCATATACTTTCTCCTCATCCTTTATCTGTTTTATCAATGCTCGCCCCTATTTCGCAAAAATTGGTGGAAAAGGAATCACGTAACACAGTTATGTCGCATTATACGAATCTTTTTGTAATGTTAATGGATCCAAAATATAATCAATAGTTTAATCACCAGCTATGCTTAATGTGTGAAATAATGATGTGGATTTGTAGTTAAAGGGTATGTGGAAAAACTAGTTATCTCCTTTGCATATAATATATCATGGTCATTTGGAACGGGAGGGCGGAAGAGATGATAACATTATCGGAAGACTAAAGAGGGAGCCAGAGCTGCAATGCGTTTTGGTCACGTCTTTGCTACAGCCAGGTTCAGATGCACTAAATAAACATAGATAACATGTAAATATAAACTACTGCTATACTGTAATGCTACTGTAAGTCATACGTTACCGTGAACAATACTTAACCATCATTGCACACTTGACAGCTTAGCACAAACCCTCTATTACTCCAACCCCATTAGTGACAGGACTAAACACCTAATAAGTCATACGTTACCGTGAACAATACTTAACCATCATTGCACGCTTGACAGCTTAGCACAAACCCTCTATTACTCCAACCCCATTAGTGACAGGACTAAACACCTAATACCCTACACAACCCCACCACCAACCAGTAATGCAGGTCACAAGACAGCTGTTGATGGTTGTAGATGTAATCGCAAACAATATGTATTCTCGTAGAATATGATTATCTATAATACTGAAAACTTCAATATAATAACTATAACTTCATAGGAAAAATATTTATAATTGTTCACCTACACTATATTTTATGAATACTCATACTATAACAAATCCAAGTATGCACAGAACGTAAAGAACTTACACAGGTTGTTTAGGTTTCCGCTGATGTTCCACCTCGTAATCCACTTGGCGACGATCCTTGGTGCCAGATCAAGTTGCTGAGCGATAGCAAGTACAGACAGCCCACTATCGCGCAGAGCGATGATGCTGCCTCTCAACGACAGGTTTTGCTCCTTCCTGTGCATACCGTATTTTCCAGGGGACTGGCAACCCCCAGATCCGTAGGATACAAAGAAATCTCGGATGATTCCGTCCCTCCTTCCCTCCCTATCAGTGTCAGACACGCGAGTCGAAATTCTCGACCTGATGTAAAAGCTTGTGGCATCAATGACGCGGAGGCTACAGAAAGTGATTGTGAAAAGTGGTGGGTGGGCTGGATATTACGTATGGGATTATTAAATATCAGAGCAATTGAGTCTTTCATCCCCTTCAGTGTTTATTATTACAATTATAATATTATAAAGGGACAAAACTATATATCGATATTACCAATCGTAATTTAAAATAAGACGCTTATCCACGTTGTGGTAGCGCCTGTCATTTATGTGACTAACCTATGGCTTAGACAAGATGTAAGGAGACCCGACCCTCCGTGTGTTTCATAGCTTACACACGAGATACGAGTGTGCTATACTTTCATCATCTATTTACTACACAAATGTAGTTTGAAATTAAAAGGTCATTTGCAAAGGACAAGGCATATGGTAAAATGTTACCTATCAGCGTTTCCTAGCTATGATTATACAAGTATAGGATGTATTCTGGGTAAATGTAATACTATGTTGCCTAATCACATCGTCATGTGAAATGAAAAAAATAAATAAAATCACTAGCCTTTTACATATATAGAAGGATATAGATTACATGTTTCATAGAAATATTGGTCGTGATTGTAATGAGATAGGGAGACGCTCCGTCGATGTCTGTTACCATGCCTTAGGTGTATACTGTGTGTGTGTGTGTGTGTGTGTGTGTGTGTCAGACACGCGAGTCGAAATTCTCGAACTCTGAACTTCAGATGCTTTGGCTTTGGCAGTGCTGACTGTATCACGAAAATCTGGCTGGAGCTGTACCTGCTTGCAGCTATTCGTCTACATAACCCTTATCATTTTAAGTTTGTATTTAATGACCATATAGGCTACACTCACGATCACTAATTTCTGCTCAAGAGTGCCCTTCAAAAAATTCCCCTACCCCTATATAACCTACAAGGGAAGATGAGAAGGAAGGGATTTGAAACGAAGCCCAAAGCCCCTTCTACTCCAGCCCCTTCTACTCCAGCTCTCAACTCTCCCCCATACCCCTTCCCAACCCAATCCCATGACTTGTCATTCTTAACTGGCAGTTACATCTCAAGCTAACCTCATACTTTACACTCACAGTCACATTACTAATGCACAGACATAAAACTATAGGATGTGAAAAAAAGTATATAACTATGAACACACTGCAGGGCGAAATTAATGCATTATAAATTTGGCTGTAAGACAAAAACGTTAGCAACGGCCATCCCAGGCCTCATGCGTCGGGTGCTTGCATGCGTGTGTGTGTGTGTGTGTGTGTATGTGTGTGTGTGTGTGTGTGTGTATGCAAAGCAGTGTACCCAACACATGAGGCCTGAGGTGGCCGTTGTTAACGTTTTTGTTATAGACTACTGCCAACGTTATAATGCATTAATTTCTTGCTGCAGCGTGTTGATAGTTATATTAATAAAGTAAGAAAAGACGTTATCGTAGTAGCGGGGAGATAACTGGCAGAAGGATGGGGAAGGACGGGAGAGTCAGGAAGGAAGATAGATGAGAGAACTGGAGAAAAGAAAGTGACGGGAAAGGGTGGAGAGAGAGAGAGAGAGAGAGAGAGAGAAGGGGGGGGGGAGTGGAGAGATTAAGCTACAGGTACGAAGGAGTGAAGTCTATGCAAAAAAAGAGGAGGGGGAGGAAGAGTGAGGGCGAGAAAGAATAGAAAGACAAAGAAGATGGAAGATGATGATGATGAGGAGGAGGAGAAGTAGGAGGAGGAGGAGGAGGAGGAGGTAGTAGAAGAGGAGCAGGAGGAGGAATATAACATACTGCAAAGGGAAGCAAATAGCAATAGACCCATTGATCCTTTTGAGGTTGATTGTCTGCAAAGGGAAGCAAATGGCAACAGACCTATTGAGTCCCCTTTGAGGTTGATTGTCACAGGATGGTTTATAAATAACGTAACTCTTCTGTCAACGATATGGAGAGAAATGCAGGATGACTCTACCCCACCCACCAAAATCTCCAGCTTAACTCACATAGGAATGATGAAAATTATTTGGGAGAACTACTCCTAGAAAAAACATTAAGGCTATATAGAATAACAATCATGAATATATATATATATATATATATATATATATATATATATATATATATATATATATATATATATATATATATATATATATATATTAGAAGAAAGTAAAAAAGTGGTAAAAATGCACAAGAAACAAAATGTGCTGAGGCAACGTTACCGAGTAATAAAATGAACATGAAAAAAATTGATGAAAAGATCGCAACAAGAAGCACTCAAAGAGCGCAACATCCACACAAACCAACTCGCCTAAGGACGAAATGTTTAACTTTGCTCTGTGACCTAGAGCTTCGATAAATTACTGTTAAAATCGAATTACTTCATTCTTTCATAACCTTTAATCCCTCCACGAACTTTGGTGCAATTCAGATCAGAACTATTGTAGATGCCTTAGCTCAGTGACATTGACTTTTCACATTTTCCTGTGATCTTCAGCTTTAACCGATTGTTCTCGAAGTTGAATCACTGTATCTTTGTTTTTAACCTCATCTTTTCCACAAAGTTTACCCTTCACGGACAAAAACTATTCAAGATGACTTTGCATGCTTGATCTTTGACCTATCTTTTTCGAAAATGATTCGTTACTCCCTTGGATGATCCTCAACTCATTCACCAAATTTCATTCATATCATATAAAAGCAATAATAGATATTCTGTTCACACACATGCATACTTTAAAAACTTTGACCTTATACCGTGACTGTGGCCTTTGATTATTTCTCAAAATTGAATCTCATTTTTCCTGACTGACCCTTAACATTTCCACCGAGATTAGTCAAATTATATCAGTATTGTTTGAGTTGGCAATGCCCTGTTACCTTCGTATTCCCTGTGATGTTGACCTTTAATTAATTGTAATCAAAATCAACACTTTATCATCAACCATTCCACAAAGTTTGAGCTACATCGGATGTAAACTGCTTACTATAATTTGGCTACGGTAGGCCGGATTATTGTAGACGTACAGTAAGTTTTTGTTTTATGTCCCTGGCAACATTTAGATGACAGAAAAAATTTCAGTCATCTCATGAATTCGAACATCAGTACACTGACCCAAGCTCTCTTATGGCTGAAGGCTTCTGCTAACTATGTAAACATTTCGATTAAGAAGAGAAGAAAAACGGGAAAGCATGTAGCAAACAGACTGAAAACTTGTAAAGAATACTTGGGGAATAAGACAGTTTTTCTTTGCCAGTAAATAATGTAGAAAACAAAACCATTTGAAATAAGAGCTCTGAAGAATAAACATTAACCCGTACCTTCACGACATTGTATGTCGTATGACAGTACATGGTAGCTGCCATGGACCTGCTGTCGTACACCGTACAATTCGCAGTTGCAGGGCACATTGCGTGCACATTTTTCAAATTTTGCTGGTGATTCGTGGCAGGCAGATGCGTGAGACCTTCCTCTAGCTGCTGCCAGGCGGGGACACTCGCTGACATTACGTGACTGCTGCTCACCTGTGACTCGTCCACATACCTGACTGCAGTCACCCAGACCAGACATGGCGCACGCGGTCTCTCAGAGGATGAAGTACAAGCCATCCTGGACACTGGCCCAGATGATTTCAGTGGCAACAGTGATTCGCCAATCGACGAAACAACAGTACCAGCTAGTCAAGTGTGCCATAAATCGGCGATTTATGGGCGGTTCCATTATGAACCTACGTTATTTTCACACATTTTTCTCTATATACACCACAATATTGTTGCTGTATATGTACTTTTGTAGGAATTAAATATAAATATATGTATTTAGGATGGTTTTGTTTAGTTACCCTCCTCCGTCCCACTGTAGAAAACGGAGCAGCTGCACCGGCCTGGCCACAGAACACCTGGCTGAGTTGAGGGGGGACCCACTTTAGGAGCACTTAGGGGTGACGGGAGCAACTTTCTTGGTGAATTTTCATTAGTTTCTCACCAAAAGGGAATGTTTGAGCAAAAAAAAAAAAAAAAAAAAAATCGAAAATTAACCGAAATTTCAGGCGGTGGGGGTGGCCCGAAAAAACCGGAAAGGTATGGGTTAATGAAGCGAAAATGGAGCAGAATATAAAGAGAATGAAACAACACAGAAGAAGATAAAGATCAGAAGGGAAAAAATGGACTGAGAGAAATGGTGTAATACAGAAAGGAAACGGTAACTATGAGCAAAATCAGGTAAAGAGGGGACAAAGAGAACACTGAAGAAACAGACACACTAAAAGGAAGTGCTGGCATAGAGAAGAGCTTTGTAGGATGATAAGGAATGCATGTGAATAATAATAACAGTACTACCTCGAAGTGGTGGTGCTGTTGGTGGTACTATTACTACTACTGCTACTACTACTACTACTACTACTGCTATTAATAATAATAATAATAATAATAATAATAACAATAATGATAAGAAGAGGAAGAATTATAATAACAACAAAAACAACAACAACAATAATAATAGTAATAATAATAATAACAATAATAATAATAATAATAATAATAATAATAACTCTGTAACTGTCCTGCAGAAAGTCTCTGGTCTCCACCTACTGATTCTTATATTGACCCCCACTGGGGAGATTTGGATTTTTTTCCTATAAGCAATGATCCATATCAGGACAAAAAACCTGAGCCATTTAGATTACTTGTGCATGTCGTATTGAAATCTCCAGCAGACACGACCAACTCACCTTCACAACATAATACTGTAATGACTGCTATACCCTTCAGGTAAAGAATTTGGATTTTCTCTCTATCAGCAATAATAATAAATATCTCTACCTTAAACCAGTTTCGTGTTGTAATCCCCTAAATATTCGTGACCTTGAGTTTGACCTTTCAAGGTCACTTGAGGTCAAAGGTCTTGGTACCAATTAAAAGCCTATATGGGACTTCGTGTATGTTGATAACATTGTATAACAAATTTCAAGGTCAAGAAAAAAAAGTAGTCCTCTTTAGGATATTATTATCAGTTCACGTGTGCTGAATCTTAATCTGATAGCCAAATACCCCTATCACGTCATATTTTCTCGTAATATGCGTACTAAACATTCATACATTGAAACTAAAAAAAAAAAATGAAATAATTATACTGTCATTGCCAAATGAAATGTCATCATTGTTAATATTCCTTATCCATTAAAAAACAAGCACTTAACAAGTATTTTAGAATGAGTTTCCGTATTTATTGTATTTACTTCTGCATTTGTGTGATGTCTCTGATTGGTCACGCTTCAGATTCCAGCAGAAATTGGCTAGCATGGCTGGACTCCATTTCACTTTGTACCTGCTCTCCATTATTGATATATCTTGATGAAACCTCTCTCCGTGTTCATCATGTACGTCCCCTGCATTCTGTGGGGAAAAGGACAGATGAGAATGTAGAAAATGAAGCTTCAGTGACATGTTGCTCCCAAGATATTGGTAACACTTGGTTAGTTCATCCACTAAAACATTACGTTGGTCCTCTTTATGATTTCCCAGTAGTCCATTGCACACGCCTTTGAATGCACACCACGCAGCTAACTCATTTTCATCCACCATTAATTCAAAATCCCTGTCAGTCATAAGTTGATGAATCTGAGGGCCGACAAATATGCTTCTTTAATTTTAACATCACTTCTTATGGGAAATTTCTCCTTGAGTACTGGAAACATGGTTTATGATGCTGCAGAGCTTTGGCAAACTGTTTCATTAAGCCCAGTTTTTTTATGGAGAGGTGGTAAAATGATCTTTTCCTTCTTTACCAGTGGTTCATGAATAACATTGTGGGATCCGGGTATCAGTGAATACCGAGGTGGCCATGCTGTGCGTACATACAGTAATGTTCTGATCTTGCTCGGCTGTCCCACTCGCACAGGAACTACATAAATTTTGTATAGCCAATTCGTAACCCATT
Source organism: Coenobita brevimanus (assembly GCF_032717465.1). Classification (NCBI taxonomy): domain Eukaryota; kingdom Metazoa; phylum Arthropoda; class Malacostraca; order Decapoda; family Coenobitidae; genus Coenobita; species Coenobita brevimanus. The sequence continues at coordinate 35,976,777 of NC_137054.1, forward strand.
AAGAATGGCCACAACTTTCAAATCTGCAAAAATAAGCCATTCATGCTCACTATAATTTATACGATCTAGAATGAAAGGAAGATTTTCATATGTCTCTCTTAAAATGACTGAGTGAGCAATTGGAATGGATGGCATGGTGTTTCCAATGTGCAGTAAAACAGTTTTAATGCTGTAAAGAGATGCATCAATAAGCAACCTCCAGTCGCTTGGTTCATAGTTCAGTTCAAGAGCATCAAAGAGTCCTCTGATATCACTGCAAAACAAAGATTGTTTTCCAATGAGTAGAACTGCTGCAGATCTGACAAGCGTTTCCTGAATGTTGTAATCCATGCAGCTTTATCCAACAGATTCCATTCTTGCAGACGAGAGGCTAGGAGTTCGCTCTGTTGTTTAGTAAGGGTTAGATCATGAACCAAATCATTGAGTTCAGCCTGGGTGATGAGATGTGGTTTCTTGTCAGGTTTAGGTCGTGGCTCATGCTTGGAATAATGTGATCCTGGTTCTTCCGAGCTGTCCGTGCCATCGCCTGGCATTTCAGATGGTGGCTGAGGAACGGGTATATCACTTGAATGTCTGACAGGGCGAATAGCAGACTGAAGATCTGGGTAGACAATAGCTTTTCTGCCCTTCTGGTTTCGATGCATAGTGAGAAAAGAAAAACATCATATAGCACTTATTTTGTATTTAGAAAAAAAAATGAGATGTCATGTGAGAAAATTCTAACTGATAAGGAACATAGAGGGAAGAATACTTACCTGCGATATCTGTTAACCTGCCCCGTCCCATTGACGTATGGGTACATTGCAATATTTTGCATTTGCCAGTCCTGGCGACATACTGGTACGTCGTGCAATTGCAAGGTCCCTAATTTGCACAACTTTCCATTTTTCCCGAGTGATTTTTCGTACCTATACACGGGACACCTTCCTCTATTCCTCTTCAAGATGCCAAGCAGGGACAATGCCTTACACCGCATAACCTTCCCCCTCCCCCCCTCACGCCATTGTCTCGGCAATTCACCTGTTACCAGTGACCTGGCCAGTAAAGACATTCAGGGCCAGAGTGATTCCCCAATCGATGACAATGTGTAGGACAAAGTTTACATAGCATTAGAGGAAGAAACAGTCAGAAATAATGATCAGGTAATGTGACAAAAGAAGGTCAGGTATGGTGATGAGTTAGTGAGTGAAACAATGCTTATAATGCCTATATTACTGTTTGAAAACCAATATACTCTTGTACTACATATAAATTCGTACCAAGTAAATAAATAAAAACTGTTTATGAGTCGTGTGAAATAGTTACCCTCCCATAGAACTCGTTTTCTTTGGTGCCAGCCTGTTAGAAAACCCAGTCAGGTAAGGAGGTACTCATACCTGGATCGAGTATTTTAAACCTCAGGTGAGCGATTTCTCTATGAATTTTCGATGTTTTTCACCAAAAGCGGAGGTTTTAGCCAAAAAAAAAAAAAATCGAAAATACCTCGGGATTGGGGGGTGTCAGAGGTGCAAAATAGCTCGGGACGTGACGGGTTAAACAGAAGTAGCAGTCAGTTGAGTGGTTGCTCGGCTTTCTCCATGCCACTGGCACACCAAATATGAGACCAGGACCAGTACCTTTGACCCATGCCGAAAGTGAACTTGTGCGGTGTTCTTCATTTGTCCTGATCACCAATTTTACATCTGAAGTACAGCTCATGTAGTTTCTCCACGTGTGAAGTCAAGCATCTTTTATATTGCTTCAGTGTCAGCAATCAGCATATACATTATATAAAAAGCTATCTGGAGAATTCTTGCATCCTCTAGGCATTATTGCTTAAATAATATCAAAGTCACCTGTAAAAAGAAATAAAAATCAGATGATCTAAATCAAATTGGAATTTTGCACAAAAAGATAATGACACACTCGAGATAGGAACCATTCGTGACTTAGCACACAAGGTACCTTGGGGTAAATAGCATTACTTGTAGGTGGATCATTTACAAGAAACTGGTGGGTCACGCACAACACTGGGTGTTGTTTTTGTGATCTACATATATAATTGCCTTAGGAAACGCCACTATTGCTTTCGTTTTTTTTTTTTTTTTTTCACTGTTATACAATGTAATGGTAAATTTCCATCTGCAACCAGTTACGAGTTATAGCTCCCTGAATATCCGTGACTTTGAGCTTGACCTTTTAAGTCACTCAAGGTCGAAGATCTTGGTGCCAAATGAAAGCCCATATGGGAGTTCCTGTATGTTGACAATAGTAAATATCTCTATCTTCAGCCAGCATCAAGATATAGCCCTCTGAAAATCCGTGACCTTGTTGTGACCTTTCAGGGTCACTCGATTATCTCCAAAATTTAATCACTTTCTATTGGGACCAGTGCCCAAGTATCCTGAAAGTTTATGTATTTCACTCAGCTTTTTTCCGTAATGCTCCTAACAAACAAAGAAACTGGACCAAAAACAACACCTCATCGGACTCCGTCCGGGCGAGGTGAAAAACGGACATTACTGAACATACTTGTTGTGTACATGAAAATAGCTGAAGCTCTTTAAAGCCGAGGACTTTAATCATTAGCAAGAAGAAGGGAAGCTGTTGCCCGTTGGTGTGTGGATGGATGGTTGAATGGATAGATGGTCAGTTTGTAGTTATATAGGCGGAGTTGGATGATGGATGGATGGTGAGTGGAAGGATGGATGGATAGGTTTATAGGTGAATGGATGGTTGGATGGATGGACGGACTGATGGATGAATGGTCGGTGGTTGGATGTAAACTTATATCATGAAATGAAAGGTTAGTTACACGATGGATGGATGGATTGGCATTGTGTGGGCTGGATAGATGACTGTGCTATGACTGGATGCATAGACGAATTGATGTCATAATGTGGGTGTTTTAGATTTATTAGTGGAATGAGCATATAGAAAGATGGATGGATGGATGATGGGATGGATGGTAAGTTTCTTGGATTGGCAGAATAACAGATGGATGAATAGAAGCTGGTTAGTGCTAGTGGATGGACGGATGAATATATGTGGTTTGTTACCTGTGTAGTTAATAAAGAGATGAATATAGCTGTATCGTGATGGTGAATGGAATAAAGGATGGATTAATGAATAGATAGGTGAATGGATGGATTGGTGGATGGTGGATGGATTGCTGGGTGGATCAGTGGAAAGTTGGAGACTTGCTCTTGTTTGTGGACTGATACGGTAGATGGTGAGCAGACAACAGTGTTTTGATAGCTACAATACTTAAACGCTGATTTTCAGTGGATGGATGGATGGATCGATGGTGGGTAAGTTTATATCTACCACAGTGGATAATGGGTGGGTAGACAGATAGAATTTATTATGGTGATAGTGGCTGCATGGATGGTCAGTTAGAGTCAACGGATATAACTAGGATTTATGTGAGGAGAATGAGGTTAGACGAGAAGGGCTAAGCAGATGGCTTAATATAATAAACGAATATGTTACGAAGTGAGGTATGCATTACGAGGAAGCAAATGATGTGATGGTAAAGATAATGGATCTTTCCAGATCTGCTCCACAGGTGTTGAAATGCCAAATTAGTCAGGCGAAATATGTAAGTGCGGATGATTTCACTCGTGGGGCGAAGTTTAAGATTTTGAAGTCATCAATGATGAGGTTTTCTTTAGCTCTTCTTCACCTTCATGGAATACCCAACATGAATTCTCATCAGGACCATTAGCTTTTCCTTAGTCTAATTAACTCATCTCTACCTGGACCTCTTGTTCCGATATATGTATATTTGTTAATATATGTGGGTATACTTGTTCTTTTTCATCTCTCTCAAATCTACTTTCTCAAATAAAAACTTACTGGAATTTTTTGGTTAGTAGCCTATCTCACAAATACCTTCTTCAGAGATATAAATTTCCCCCTCATCCATGATGGACTGTATTTTAACTTTGACTTTACCATACAGTACTTGTACTTGGTGTGTAGCTGAAGAACAGCTTCGGTTGATCGGTACTTTTATTTATAATGTCTTCCTCAAACTGCCTTTGAGTTTCTCTTCTTACCCTTGTATAATCATTTCTTGCCTGATATTATACTGTATGTTTTCTCACTATTACGTCATCTGCATCTGATCCACGGCAAATCTCGTTTCTCTTTAGCCTCTTTACAGTCAGTATTAACCCTTCGTTAGTCAGGTGCGGTGTTTTGGCACCCCAAATTTTTTTACAAGCTCATATTTCCTAGCCGGTAATTAGAATATTTCTCACTTTTCCAATACTCTCTTGATTCAGTGAGGGGAGGGAGCATGTGGATTGGTTTAGTCCTGCCTCTGTTGTTGTGAGAGAGAGGGGCACTTCCCCCCCCCCCCATGATGTCCAGTCACCCCATCAAACTAACCATGTAGATCATATTTATGATATAGATTGTTTTTTTTATCTGATTTTTGCATAATGTTTATCATTATGCAGATTTTGAAAATCATAAAATGTATTTTCCTGTGCGTATTTACTTGAGAAATGAGATATAAGTCCGTTTATCTTTTTACTGATATTATAATTTATTGTATTTTATTATTATAAATTAATGAACACCTCCTACAAGGCATTCAATCTTTTCATTAGTGATTCCAGAGATATGCTGAAGCGGGAGTATGAATATATTTTACATGTTAGTAACACTACATGTATTTTTGTATTGAGGTGTAGTAACACCCCACCAGACTCCACGTTTAAATACCCCAGAGGACTAACGGAGGATTAAACCACTTCTTTATCTTTATTTTCAATTCTTTTTGCTGTGGGATGTAATTTTGGACTCCTGTTTTGTAAAATTCACTCATTTTTCATATACAGTATAACATTTTATATTTTTTCTTCTTAGCTCCATTTCCCAATCATGATCTATAAAGTGCTTCTTTAGGTCATGATAGTTGTCTTTTTTGTAGTCTAGCATCTTTATGTAATTTCCATTATCGTTAACTTTATCATATGCTATCCGGAAATTGCAGTCTAATACTGCATGGTCACTTTTGCCGAAAGGAGGACGATAATTTATGTAGTCCGTTTCGTTTTCTTGCCTAGTAATATGATGTCAAATATTGAGGGATCTTCTGGTCCTTTTCTTCTGGCCCCTTCCTTTACATGTTGTGTCAGGAAAAACTCCTGTAGAGAGCTTTTGATCCCAACAGCTTTCATAGCTTTTTACATCTGGAGTTTCAAGTAATATATTTTTTTAAATTTCCGGTCAGAGCAGTGTGTGTGTGTGTGTGTGTGTGTGTGTGTGTGTGTGTGTGTGTGTGAGAGAGAGAGAGAGAGAGAGAGAGAGAGAGAGAGAGAGAGAGAGAGAGAGAGGCTAGTCGGGAAAACGAATCGTTGCATTAAGTGAGAGTCAGAAGGTGAAAAAAGTTAGCGAGTGATGGTTGTGAAATGAGAGGCAGTGAAGGTATTGAACAAGAAAGTGAGTGAAAAGAAAATGAGTGTGAAAAATTAAAAAAGTTGTGGTGGAGAAACAGGAGGCAGCAAAGGCAGCGAATGTGAAATAGGGAATAAGAGTGAGAATGAGGTCGTGGTTGAATATGAGGATACTGTGTGTAAGAGAAAATTAAAAAAAAAATATTATAACGAAAAAGAAGATTGGTGTCAGTGAAAAGACAGGCACGAAGTGCACTAAATGAAGACCTGAAGGACTGAGGAAACTGTGAGAATGATGGTGGGGATATGACAGACAGACAGACGACAGATGATAGGCAAACACCATAATACCTTTATGACGGCTTGACACTCACGTGCGCACTCCACACATATAAGCGCCCGCGCACGCGCGCGCACACACACACACACACACACACACACACACACACACACACAAATTCGTTACATACTCTTTCACACATCACGTCAATATATTCAAAACACGAATGCGGCAGGCTTACTTATATACACAAGCTCATCTGCAAGTACACATAAGCGCAAGAAAACTCTAACATGCCTGGTATATACTCAACTCAGGTGCCACACTAGCATGATTAAATTCTGTCATAAGTGTTAAATACCACGTTTACACAAACTTGTACACTTACAATAAAATCTACATACACTCATTCACATACTCTAGCAGGATTACATACCTACAAACATACGTACATACATACAAATGGAATTCAGTACTTTACACACAAGCTTGCACTTAAAGATATTAACAAAGAAATATGAAAAAATGACGCACACTGTTCGTATGCATATAACCAACGCACCCACACCCATACACACACACACATACACACACGCCCTCTCTCTCTCTCTCTCTCTCTCTCTCTCCTCATTTTCTTGTTAAGCTGGTTTCACAGCGTAGTAGCGAGAAAGTGCTTTACGCTTCCTCTACTTCCTTCCGTTCTCCCTTCTGTTCTTCCTGTCTTTCTTCTCTCTTAATTTCTAGATTTCTTTCCTTTCCGCATTTTTAAGTTTTTACTTTTTCCATCCTTCCATCTGCCCTTCCGTTCTTTTCTTCCTCTCTCTCTTTTTTTTAATCAGTTTTCTCCCTATTTCGTCCTCCAATTTCTTCAATTTCTTACACATTTAAGGTGTTATTTTAGGGTAATTTAGTAATCCGAAAATTGGCTCGAAAAACATGCGTACAGACAAAATAGGAAACTGGTTGATCGGACTGATAGAGGATTAAATTTTAAGCAGGTCAGTGAATACAACGACATGTGCTAATAAAAAGATAAAATAAAATAATAACGAGAGGACTAGTTTTGCAGCATTTTTTTCCCTTGTACTTTTTTATGCCCCTCCCACACCACACCACACCACACAACATCATCCTCTCAAACACACTCATTAACCTTAATACTGCTGGTGTATAATAACATACAGCTACTCACCCCTTCCATTTACCTACATTGCTCTTCCACGCCTCTCAGATGACCTACCAGTCTCTCTCTCTCTCTCTCTCTCTCTCATATATATATATATATATATATATATATATATATATATATATATATATATATATATATATATATGTGTGTGTGTGTGTGTGTGTGTGTGTGTGTGTATGTATGTATGTACTGTATGTATCGGTATATAAAAGAGCAGGGTTGTGTCTGTGTTTGCCTTTCAATCACGCCCAAACCAAGATCGAGAGACCTCCAGACCCATATATATTCTGAATCAGGGTGACCCAAGGATGGTATTAGGAGGGTCAAGAGTCAGATCTGGGTCATTTGAGGTCACCCGTGGTGTTTGCCTTTTTTAGCCCGGGCAACGCTGGTCACCCCTGCAGCCCAATCTTTGGCAAGGAAACATGACATCCAGTTTGGGCATAGGCTATATGAGGTTGACCTCCGAGGTCAATTGAGGTCACTGGTCGGAGGTCATTTGAGGTCACCGGTAATACACGCTCCAACGATAACCCAGCATACCAATTTTTGGCATGGAGACTCACATGACCTCCATTTTGGACAGAGACTATGTGAAGTTGACCTCCCAGGTCATTTGAGGTCACCGGTCGGAGGTCAGTTGAGGTCACGGGTAATAGTAAATAAGTGCGCACAAATATTGTGGGTTAGTCTGCGAAAGCTGGAATAAAAAGTTCCTGGACCTCTAATAATCCCCTTTCAAAAGCATAAGAGGCACATTGTGTTTCTGGAGTAGAAAGAAAGACTGAAATAAATCAAATAGGATTAGGATGTTCACCTTTTTGGTACCCCTGATAATATATATATATATATATATATATATATATCTATATATATCTATATATCTATATATATATATATATATCTATCTATCTATATATATTGTTACATAGCCTATGATTTCATCATCCTTTGTGTAATTTTAACGCACAGTTGCTGCATGTTTGATCACGAGCGTGTTCTGCCTCAGTCCCCCCTTCTACCGTTATAGTAGAGTAAGTCGACATCTCTGTTATACTTTGCGGGATTGTCATCTGTTTGTCCCCATGGCTTCATTTGCGCGTCCTCATTACAAGTTGTATCAAGCTCTCCTGGCCCCTATATAATGAGCTCAGTCTCTGCATCATTGCCACTTAGATCTGCTCCTCATTTTGTTCACATCTCTGTCCTCCCCTGTACAGATATTATTATTGTGAGTGCTCAAGAAATCTCCAACCATCTAGCAGCTGTGTGTAATTTGAGTATAACTGTTGTTGCATTTTTTCTTGTACTGTATAGCATAAGTTTAATTTGTAGGCCTAGTGAAGTTTTTGTAATTCATGTATGGATCTTTATGTCAGTCATTTTTGATAATAGTTTGTATCTGTAATTATTTATCTGGCATTCACTGAGTATTATCTGGTATCTCATTTTATCAGGGCTGACTTAGATAAATTTATTCTTGCTAATTTCGTGTTAATAGAGGCTATTGCAGTTAACCATATATTTAACCTGTTTATTTGCCATTACATTATCTTTATGAGTCCTGAATGTTTTGTTGTTAATTTAAGCATTAAACTTTAACTTGTAATTTTACCTAACTCTTTTGTTTTGAACCTGGAACTTTACGGGACAGTAGTGACTCTTCGTATTCTCACTTAAAGTGTACATTATCTTTCTCTGTTCCGTAACATAAATTTGGCGACCTCATATCAGGATATTCAGGATATTATCATAAGGATATTGCTTGATATTTTGTGACTGTTACTGTATTAATTATGTCTACTATTACTACACTTGATGAAGCCAAGGACTTTTTGTCAAATGTGCAAACAGTGTGTGATATAGAAAACAGAACAAAGAATGAACTTAAGCTTGTTGCTCAACAATTGGGAATTGCAGTTCACTCTCATCATTCTAAAGATCAAATTGTTGGCATGATTAATAAAAGCTTGTTTAATGTAACTCCTCCAAATGAGCAAACGCAGATTGAATTAGCTAAGTTACAGCTAGCTCTGCAGGAGGCTCGTGCTAAAGAAGCTGAATTTCAAGCAAATGCTAAGCAGGCGGAGTCTCAGGCTCGTAATCCGGAGGCGGAATTTCAAGCACGTGCTAAGGAGGCTGAGTCTCAGGCTAAGGAGGCGGAATCTCAGGTTCGGATTCAGGAGGCACAGATACAGGCACAAGTTGAGCTTGCCAGGATTCAGGCAGACCATGAGTATCGCATGAAACAAGGTGGAACTGGATCATCTTGCTCTGATGATTTTGATGTGGCTAAAAATGTTAAACTTGTCCCTCCTTTTAATGAATCTGATTTAACAAAGTATTTTCAGTTGTTTGAGAGGGTAGCTACAGGTTTTAATTGGCCTAAGGAGTATTGGCCAGTACTCCTTCAAACTGTTCTCACCGGTAAAGCTCAAGTAACTTATGCATCTTTGCCTCAGGATCAGTCTGATAATTATGATGTAGTTAAGAGCTTGATTCTTAAGGCCTATGAGCTTGTTCCTGAAGCCTATAGAGTAAAATTTAGGACAACTTACAAGCAAGATAAGCAATCCCATGTTGAGTATGCAAAAATCAAAGAAGATCTGTTAGAGCAGTGGTTAAATTCTAAGAATGTTGATTCTGATTTTGGTAAATTTAAGCAGATGATTTTGCTGGAGGATTTCAAAAGGTGTATTTATAAAGATGTAAGCCTATATCTTGATGAGAAAAGAATAGATAATTTGTCTGATGCTGCAGTTTTAGCTGATGAGTATGTTCTCACTCACAAGAGATATTTTAGAGGAAAAAGGGAAAGCTGAGAGTAAGTACGTTGCCTCTACTCAGAGTACAGGTAACAGGAAAGAGAATAAGGATGATGTTTCTCAGGAAGTAAATACCAGCTTCACCTCTAGATTTCAGAAAAGTAAATGTACTTATTGTAGTAAGCTTGGTCATACTACGGAGAAATGTTTCAGGAGACAGCGTGATGTGAACAAAAAGGAGTCTTTAAATATTCAGTCAATTGGTCTAGTGTCCACCCTTGAGAGTTCCCATAATTCTTTAACTGAGTTAACTGAACCTGCTTTGAGGGGTAACTTAAATTCTCATGATGGAGCTCCTCTTTTGAGCAGTAACGTGGGTGACACTCTCAAGAGTTCATGTGCTAATTTCCTGTCTGATGGTTTTGTCAGTCCTATGGACAGTAATGACAGGAAATCAGTTCAAATATATCGTGATACAGGTGCTTGCCAATCCCTTATGCTGACCAGTGTTCTAGGCTCTAATGTTAATTCCTCTGATGAAACTGTAATCTTACAAGGTGTAGGGAATAATTACTTCTCTATCCCTCTGTGCAGAGTGAATTTAGAGTCTGGTTTTGTTAATGGTTCCGTTATGGTTGGGTTGGTTGAGACACTCCCAATGTCAGGTGTAACTTTCTTACTTAGAAATGATATTGGTGGAAGTCAAGTGTGTCCAGCTCCTCAGTTGTCTAGTGAGCCAGTGGCTGTGTCCCAGGATCGTGATGTCCCTGATGTGTTTCTTGCATGTGCTGTCACTAGGGCTAAGTCTAAAGTTACTGGTGATTTAGAGGATAATGATGATGATGATGTTATCCTAGCTGACACTTTTCTTGCTAATTTGGACCACTCACCAGATGAGGCAGTACCCCGTAGTGTTGATAATTTGTCTCGTCAAGAGTTGGTTGAGTTGCAGGTTGCTGACCCTGAGTTGAAAGGTCTAGCTAACTCTGCTTGCAGTGAGGAAGAGTCAGCTGGTGCTTCTACTTGTTATTATGTAAAGTCAGGAGTACTTATGAGGAAGTGGAGACCCCCAACAGCATCAGCCGACTGTGAATGGGAGGTTGTACATCAAGTTGTCATCCCTCGTGTTTGTAGGCAGGATATCATTAGAGTGGCTCATGATTCCAGTTTGGCAGGACACCTTGGAGTGAGGAAGACTGTGGCACGCATTTTGAAACACTTCTACTGGCCAGGTATCTTCAGGGATGTTTCCTGGTATTGTAAGTCTTGTCACACCTGTCAAGTTGTGGGGAAGTGTAATCAGACCGAAAAGGTTGCACCTCTAGTTCCCATTCCTCCTTTTGAGGCGCCTTTCACCCGTCAGTTGGTGGATATTGTGGGCCCTCTTCCTAAGACTTCTTCAGGATTTTCTTATGTGTTGACCATGATTGACATGGCTACTCGTTATCCTGAAGCCATTCCACTTAGAAACATCTCAGCAAAGAACGTGGTTAAGGAAATGCTGGGGTTCTTCACAAAGTTTGGTCTGCCTAAGGAGGTACAGTCAGACCGGGGAAGTAATTTCATGTCAAACGTTTTCAAGCAGTCTCTGAAAGAGTTGGGCATCTCCCAGATCACGTCTTCAGCTTACCATCCCCAGACCCAGGGAGCGTTGGAGAGATATCATCAAACACTCAAATCGATGCTCAAGAAATACTGTTTGGAACATCAGAAAGACTGGGATAAAGGTCTTCCATTCGTTGTGTTTGCTGCAAGAGAATCTCCAAATGAATCACTGGGCTTCTCACCTTTTGAACTACTGTTTGGCCATGAAGTAAGAGGACCCCTTGTTACTCAAGGAATGCTGGCTGTCGGAGGAAGATGACGTCAACCTGCTGGAGTATGTGATGAATTTCAAAGAACGGCTGTCCACTGCTTTACAGCTGGCGAGAGAGAATTTAGGAGCTGCTCAGGAGAAGATGAAGACTTGGTATGATAAGAAGTCCAGGTTACGCCACTTTCAGCCAGGAGATCAGGTTTTGATTCTGCTACCAGTTCATGGGCAACCTCTTCAAGCCAAGTTTAGTGGTCCTTATTTCGTGGAGAAGAAACTCAGTGATGTCAACTATGTCATCGCCACACCAGATCGTAGAAAGAGCAAGCAACTTTGTCACATCAACATGCTAAAATTATAACACAGGCGGGACGAAAATAATCCAGTCTGCACTGTAGCTGTTCCACCCGAGTCTGCAAGTGAAGCTCTCCCATGCAGTATGTGCCTGACCGATAGTTTGGGGAAGAATCCTGATATCATGAATGATCTCCAGACTAAGCTTTCTCATCTACCTCCCAAGGAAAGGCAGGAGTTTTCGGCATTACTGCAGGAGTACCCGCAAGTGTTCCGTGCTACTCCAGGAAGAACCACTGTGTTGATGCATGATGTCGATGTTGGAGACGCAAAGCCAATTAAATTGCCTCCTTACCGTGTGAACCCAGTGAAAGTTCCTCTCATCCAGAAGGAGCTTGGCTACCTGTTGGACCACAAGATGATTGAGCCCTGTCAGAGCGAGTGGAGTTCTCCTATCACTCTAGTCCCTAAGCCAGGTGGGTCACAGCGGCTTTGCATTGACTACAGACGTGTTAATCAGATAACTAAAACAGACACTTACCCTCTCCCTCGCGTGGAAGATTGCATAGACAAGATTGGAAAAGCTAGGTACATAAGTAAGTTTGATTTGTTAAAGGGATACTGGCAAGTACCTATGACTGAACGTGCTAGGGAGATCTCATTTTTTGTAACATTAGGAAAGACCTTTGCATGGTCTGTAATGCCATATACAGATTGTTTTAGAGTAATAAGAAATTTCCTTTGTAAATTTCTTTTTTCTTTGTGGGGAGGTGTTACATAGCCTATGATTTCATCATCCTTTGTGTAATTTTAACGCACAGTTGCTGCATGTTTGATCACGAGCGTGTTCTGCCTCAGTCCCCCCCTTCTACCGTTATAGTAGAGTAAGTCGACATCTCTGTTATACTTTGCGGGATTGTCATCTCTTTGTCCCCATGGCTTCATTTGCGCGTCCTCATTACAAGTTGTATCAAGCTCTCCTGGCCCCTATATAATGAGCTCAGTCTCTGCATCATTGCCACTTAGATCTGCTCCTCATTTTGTTTACATCTCTGTCCTCCCCTGTACAGATATTATTATTGTGAGTGCTCAAGAAATCTCCAACCATCTAGCAGCTGTGTGTAATTTGAGTATAACTGTTGTTGCATTTTTTCTTGTACTGTATAGCATAAGTTTAATTTGTAGGCCTAGTGAAGTTTTTGTAATTCATGTATGGATCTTTATGTCAGTCATTTTTGATAATAGTTTGTATCTGTAATTATTTATCTGGCATTCACTGAGTATTATCTGGTATCTCATTTTATCAGGGCTGACTTAGATAAATTTATTCTTGCTAATTTCGTGTTAATAGAGGCTATTGCAGTTAACCATATATTTAACCTGTTTATTTGCCATTACATTATCTTTATGAGTCCTGAATGTTTTGTTGTTAATTTAAGCATTAAACTTTAACTTGTCATTTTACCTAACTCTTTTGTTTTGAACCTGGAACTTTACGGGACAGTAGTGACTCTTCGTATTCTCACTTAAAGTGTACATTATCTTTCTCTGTTCCGTAACAATATATATATATATAATTATATAAACAAATATATACATATACATATATATATGTATATATCTATATATATATATATATATATATATTCTCTCTCATTCTCCTTCCTTCTCAGTCTTTCTTTCCCTACCCTCTTACCTTCACTCTCCCCATTCATTTCCTTTCTGTTCCTCCTCATGCCCTATTCCCTCTTGTCTCTATAATTCCGTCTCCCTCCCTCCCTTGTATCTTCACTTTCAATTCTTCTTAATCCCTAACATCCTTCCTCTCTCTCGTCCTTATTTTGGTCTCCGTCGTCCCTAGCATCAAGAGATTTCCACCAGGTATCGCCATCGCTTAGAGCATAGCTCTCTCTCTCTCTCTCTCTCTCTCTCTCTCTCTCTGTATATATATCTATCTCATTTCTAGTTTTCTCTTATCCTCACGCTCTTCCTAACTTCTTCCTCCTGTAGCCTTGATCTCTCTCTCTCTCTCTCTCTCTCTCTCTCTCTCTCTCTCTCTCTCTCTCTCTCTCTCTCTCTCTCAATGCTTTCCATCCATTATTCCCATCTTCCCCAGTTCTTCCAATTTACTACTATATATATTGGTATATTTCACTGCTTCTCACTATCCTCTTTCCTTTTTTTCCATCCATTCCTTCTTATTTCCCAGTCCTCCTTTCTTCTCACTCCCTCTTTCTTATTCAGTCCTTTCTTTAACACTGTTTTCCTAAGTTTCATTGTTTTCATTCTTACTTCTTCAGTCCGTTTTAAAAAAGGCAATATCTAGCATCTTATTTCGATATATCTTTCCGAAATTTAAGAAACTTCTTTATAGACAGCAAGAGTAAACTTTAAAAATTCGTTTCCGGGTGGAACGGCCTAAACTTTTTCCTTTCGGCTTTGGCTGATGAGATTGATGGTTGGATAAGTAGACGGACGGAGGCCTTCTTGCTTAACTCCTTCATTGCAGTGACGCTTTATTTATCTCATTCTAGACACCAGAGAGGCGTTTTAGACGGCTTTCAGTATTGTTGTCATCGATGTTGTTGCTCAACCCTGGCCCGTCTGATCGAGCATACCCGTCGACTACAGGCAAGCAATTGTTTCTATGGGGTTGTCCCAGAGGTTCCCTGCACCGCTGATGTGTCTGCGTTGAGTATGGCACGTGCCGTGGAGTGCTCCATTGAGTGTGTTAAATTGTGTGGGCCTATCCTACAAGCAGGGCGCGTTTCACCTGTGATCCCACGCAACCCAAATCTTAGCTGGTAACTGAGAGGGCTGGGTGATAACCTGCTCTAAGCCAAGCTAGATTAGCTCGATCGTATCAGTTTAAGGACTCCTTGGATGGGTGGATGTCAGATTTGGGAATTGTAATAGTGTTTTGAGCAGGGCGTTTTATTGCCCTGCTCAAATAAGGGGTAGGTTGATGCAATATCATTGTTTTTGCTGGAATGCCTGGAGGTGCGATATATCTGTGTATCTTTGTCATGTAATGACGAGGGTGTCGTATATTGGCACAGGCTGCTGCATAGAATTGTGTTTCTCTCATATCAAGGTAGTCTCTGACAAGGAGGACTTTGGTTTCATAGTGTAAGTGAACCGTGGGGGTTGTTTTGGTACAGCTAGTGGGAATGCATATGACGTTGTTCTGTATGGTTTCCAAGGCTTTCTAGTGACTAGTAAAAAGTTCGAATCCCATGCCGATGAAGGACAGCACTAGTATAATGTGGTATTTGCAGTGTATGGGGAGTACTTGTTTATATTTTTTTTCACCAATGTTCAGTCCTGTATTTGTCCTGAATGCATTGGGTTTGGGGGTGTACCACCTCTCGATGTTTTGTACTCGGTCCTTAAAGATGAGTCCGGTGTCAAATGTCACTACAGGGATCTTAGTGGAAGGTGTTTTTGGCACACGAACACAGCTAATTATGATGTGAGGGGAGTACCCAAGTTCATGTTTATTGCTGGTAATGACTCTGATGGTGGATTTGTTTAGGTCAGTCGTCAGCCTGTAACCTTCGGCCCAAGTCTGCCATGTGTTTGAGGATGTCCTGCTGCAGCCATTGTGAAAGAGTCAACACTATCAACGCCTTCAGTTGAAGAAGTTCTTCCAGAGAAAAACAAAATAGTCACTTGATAGCACAAGTAAACATTAAAAGACGTTCTTGGCTACGTTGGATGTCTCTACAGCCGAGTAAAATCATTTGACATAGTTGGTATAAAAACCTCTTGGCTACGATGACGTGCGTTTGTAGTTTAATCTTACCCCCACCCACTTTTCTCTCCTTGCCTCCCACCATCTTCACCTCCCTCTCTCTCTCTCTCTCTCTCTCTCTCTCTCTCTCTCTCTCTAGCCCTCTCCCCCCCTAATTCCCTCTTCACCTTTGTTTTCATCTCCCTCCTTCTCTGATTGCCTCTCACTCCCCATTTTTTCTTCCTTCGCTACATATCTCTTTCCTTCTCTCTTATTCTCTTCTGTCTACATTCTTTCCTCCTACCATTCTCCTTCTCTCTTGACACCTCCCTATCCTCCGGTCTCTGCTTTCCTTCATCCTTTTTTTTTTTATCTCACTAAGCGCATTCCTTCCCTTTTTAGATATCCTCCTTCCTCCCTGCCCCATCTCTCCCTCCCTCCCTAACTTCTACTACTTCTGTACCTGCTTTCTATCATCCCTACGTCTCTCCTTTTCTAATTTTATTCTATTTGCCTCCCTCACTCCTAACCTTTCCCATTTTCCGCGACCTTCTTTCTCTCCCCTCTCCCTCTCCTTTCCTCCTTTTCTCTCTCCTTTCTCATTCTTTCCCTCGCTTCCTACATTCCTCTTTTTCCATTATCTTGTTTCTTCCCACCTGCTCTCTCCCTCCCCTAACTGCCTTTTTCCCATTCTCCCTTTCTCCCCCTTCTCCTCACTCCTACGCCATCTCCTCGGTGATAAAAGCTTATTAATTATGTCCATTAGTGAGTTCCTTCGATCATCCGTGAGATTCAGCGGGACAAGGGAGGGAACAAAGGGACAGGTAGAGGGAAAGGATGGGGGAGATAGGGAGGAAGATAGGAAAGCGGGGAACAAGACGATGAGGATGGAGAGCAGGAATGGCTGAAAAGAAGAGTGGAAACGAAAGGGAAGAGGGAAGGAAGAGGTGAGAAGGAAGATAGGAAAGGATGGAAAAAGGGGAGATGAGAGAGAAGGAGGGGGAGAGTCGTGGGAATATGAGGGAAAAGGAGGGGTAGGGGGAATGAAAGGTGAAAGGAGAGGAAGAGGAGAGGGCTGGGAGGATTGAATGAGAATGCATAAATCTGCCAAGGAAAGAAATAACAACAGACCTAAGGGCCATTTACAGGTTGACTGTTTGAAAAGAAGACTATAACTATGATATCTGTTTCTGTGAGTCGAGGATAAGGACAGTAAAATAAGTAGGATCCTCAGCCAACCAGTCCATTCAGCCGAAGCCGTCAATTAAAAGTACGAAGAACCACGATACAGCACAAAGCACTCATAAAAATATCATAGGAAAGGATGAACTGAGAAACTACTGTCTACACAAATTCTATACCTCCTTAGTATATAAACGATAACTAACATTGTCTTCGAAAAGATGAGCTGTTGCTGAATTATCCGTAATCTTGAAGAAAGGAAAATAATTAATTACATTTTCATAGTATTCACATGTAACTGTGTTTAGCTGGAGATCCCAAGCTACATACTGTCCGAGAAACGTTTAAATGTTATTACTGTAGTGCAGTCGACCATATTTGTTCCATATATTTACAACCGTACTGAAAAAAAAAAAAAAATCTTTGCTTCATTTCACTGGAAACGTTTAGCAATAATCTTATAATCATCATCGGTCGTGTAAGTTGACCGACCTACAGTACGGTATTTAGCACCTATCGTATTATCAGCTCTTGAAAACTTTATATACTTGAATCACATCCTTCATAGTCTGCTGTGATCAGTTTTACAGATTTAGCTTTTGAAAATTTTCCTCGTATGGTTCGTATCTCATTCTAGGTATCATTTGTATTGCCCTGCATTGTACCCTCCTGATTCCCAATATCGTCTCTGTATTATGGTTATCGAAATTGAAAGCAGTACTTCAGGTGCAGGCGCCCTTAAGAAGTTGAGAGCGACAAGATAGAAGTAGGGCAGAGGACAGAATTTAAGAGAAGGGAGGAAGGAGAAAGGAGAAAGGGAAGGGAAAATGGAGGGGAGAAGAATAGGATGAGGGAAAGGCTCTGCAACTATGGAAGGGGTTAAGAAAGAAGAGAGAGAGAGAGAGAGAGAGAGAGAGAGAGAGAGGAAAAAAAAAAGAGAGGTAAAGGAAAGGAGGAACAGAAGAGAGGATGGGAAAAGACAGAATATAGTAGAGTGAGGAAAGTGCAATGGGAGGAAGAAAAGCAGGGAAGTCGAAGAAGGAATAGATGATATTAAAGGAAAAACAGGAAAAGGAAAAAAGTGAGATGAAAAAGAAAGGACACGACCGAAGGAAGACGAAATTAAAGAATAGAGGGTAAAAAGAGAAACGAAAAGAAAAGAAGAAAGAAGAGTTGGAGGGAAACTAGAGCTACTTACTGCAAGAAATGGGAAAGATTAGAAAGGAAAGAAGAGTAGAGAAAGACATGAGAAAGGAGAAAAAATAAGTAACCGTACTGTAGTTAAGGAAGAGTATTGTAAGTAAGGAGGAAAAGAGATAACTAATGGAAGAAGTGATGGAACAAGTGACTAACATTAGAATAGGATAGGAATTTGCTAAGAAGGATAAAAGAGAAGAAAAGAGAGGGATAAACTAAAAAGGAGAAAAACTCCAGAAATGAGATGAAAAGTTGGGGTTAAGGAGAAATAAAAAGGAAGAGTAAGTGCTAGAAAATAATTTGGTATGCATAGATGAAAATGAAAGAAAGAGACAGGCAAATGGTGGGGAAGAAAGTGGACATGAAACTGATAAGAAAGATGGAAGGAAGGAGGGGAAAAGAGGAAGGTGGAGAGACAGACATGAAAGAGAGGATGATAACACTGGGAGGGAAAACGAGAGGACAGGGATAAAGAAAGTAGGTAGGTAGATAGAGGGAAAATGTAGGAAGAATGGAAAATGAGGGGAAATAAGGAACTGAGAGGAAAGGAGGAGGGAATGGAGATATAATGAAACGCAGAAGAGAGGTAAGATGTGGGGACAGGCTGAAGAAAAAAGCTGAAAGAGAGGGCGAGGGTGAAAAACAAGAAAAAAATGGAACAAAACTGAGAATATGGGTTGCTAGGGAACAGGAAAAGGGATAAAAATTCTAAGAGTACACAGAGACAGAAGAGATTAGAAGGAAAAACAGATGAACAGTTAAAATAAGGGAGAATGGCAAGGGAAATGACAAGGAAGAAGGAAGCAGCTGATACTGTAAAAAAAAAAAAGAGACTGAAAGGGGGTATGAGAAATGAGAAGGGATAGAAAGTGTAAGAAAAAATGAGAAGAAAGACAAGAATAAAGAAAGGATAAAGGCTGAAAGAAAAGCAAATGAGAGAAGAGAGAGGGAGGGGAGAAGAATGAAATGTAGAATTAGGGCTGAGAGATGAGATAGGGGAAGAAAAGAGTGAGAGGAAGAATAAGAGTGCAGGAGGAAGAAAAGTTGTAAAAAATGGGGGTGAGATTAAATGTGAGAAAGAACAAAGAAGGAAGGAAAGCTATATGAATGATGCAGTAGAAAGAACCTGAGAAAGATGTATGGAATTTTGGGGAGAGTGAGGTGGTTATCAAAGTATCTGTTGGTAGGCTGGTAGATGGTGGGAGGTGGGCTGTAGGGAGGAAAGAGGCATGTAGAATTAAGCTATTCAACAGAAAGAGAGAGAGAGAGAGAGAGAGAGAGAGAGAGATGATGATGATGATGATGATGATGATGATAATGATGATGATGATTAAAAGCATGCAAAAAGGGGGGGAGGTTGGTAGCCGGAAGTGCATTCAACTTTTGTTTCTCAATGTTGAACAAAGATGAAGAAGCTGGATGCGTTAGTGTCCACTTGGCATGACTCAGGATGAGCTTAACTGCCGGCAGTGAGGCTCAGTTAGGACGTGGTAAGCGGAAGTCCTTAAACGAAAGGGGTGGTATGAGGTGGGTTAGAAAGGAAGGATAAAGGCAATACAGAAATGGGGTGTGGGATAGTATGGTTAAACCGTACTAGTGCCAATATTATTTTAACATTTTCCTCGTGCGTTTCCCTCTCTCTCTCTCTCTCTCTCTCTCTCTCTCTCTCTCTCTCTCTCCTGTACCTTTATCTCACAAAGGATCAGTATAACCTATGCACATCACGCTATGAATACCATTTACATATTGCTCCTACATACTTTTCAGCTAATACTTACTTCTTGACCTGGATGTGTTTGTAGCTCATAATATATGTATGAGTATGTTAATGTGAATGTGCAAGCCTTTTTACGAATGTTGTTGTAAATGTATGTAGGTCGAAAAGTTTGTGTGTAAGTAGTATACTCGTATCTGCATATATATATATATATATATAGAGAGAGAGAGAGAGAGAGAGAGAGAGAGAGAGAGAGAGTAAGAAGAGAGTGGATGAGGAATTTGGAAGGAATTTGAGTGTAAAGTGGAGGGACTGTAAGAAAATGTTCTGAAGAGAGGTGAAAAGAGTAAGACAGGGTGGAAGTGAAGTTAGCAGGGGAGTGAAAGATAAAAATGGTAGATTACTGTCACGGGGTTTTTATAATATCACGGTAATTTTGAAATATATGCTTAAATATTATTTAATTGATAATAATATTCAATAATATTGAAGAGCAGGGACAATGATTGTCTTACTAAATCAAACAACGATTACCCTACGCTGGCCTGCTTCGCACGATTCTCTCAGAACGAGAATTTACAAACTTTCTCAACAGTACACAGCAGAGACTAATTACTCACAATTGCTGAATTACTGTACTGTTAGCCTCTGGAGAAAGTTACATCACCCCTGACAATAAATAACTAATACTAATAATAACAACATCAGGTTCTTGCTGATGCATTAACTCCTATCTGGCACAACGGATTTTAAGTTAATACCACAAGACTGGTCTAAGTACCAGTTATGAAAGCAAACGTTTATGCAAGCTAGGAGCTATATGGAAAATAAGCTTAATTATGGAGAAATGAAACAAGATTTTACTTTACATTAAGCTCAAGGAAAAAACTTAAATTTATTAATTACAAAAAAATAAATTTAACGTTACAATTCAAATCGAATCAATGAGACGCACTCACTCACTCGCACAAAAGCTAAATACTTACGCCTAGGAAAAACACCTTAATTAAACTCTTACAACTAGGGAAATACAAGAAGGAAATACTATAGTCGATGAATGCTGCGTATCACCCAAGCTGAACTAGGATGGAAGTACTGAAGAACTGTGGAGTTTGGGTACTAGCTGACCTCACACTGCTCGCACAGGACCTCTCTCCATCGCAGCAACAACTGGACTGAATTCAAATAATGTATAGGCAGGACGCACAAGCTACCAGAAGAAGGCGTGGCTAACGGTTTAGGCAAGCAGAGGCGAACGATAAAGAAACAATAGTATCGCTCAGTACAGCACTTAGTGACGTGCATTAAATCGGTCACTCTTGAAAACAGTGACGAATGTTTTGAAAAGTGTACCCCGAAATGGAGGGAGAAACGGTTAACTGAGCGATACACAGTGAGTTTTCCACTAATAGTTCGTGGCTTCTCACAAAACGGAAATGTCGCGAATTGATTCGTGACATTACGCCCCTACAAAATTAAATTTTTTCCTTATGGGAAAAAATTTGTGGATATATATATGTATACATCCTAAGTCATTCACACAAGATTCACACTGTGGTGTGTGTGCTATCCTGCTACAGGAGAAAGTCGCAGTCGCCAGTGAGCGAAAAAACCTCGTATTTACGTTAATAAAAGCAAGCTTGAGGGAAAAACTCCGTGACGATGGTGAAAATCCTGTACTCAGGTCAAACTGAGCGAAAAGTCGCTACATTTACACTGACAGCTAATTGTTGTGTAGCGTGGTGTATGTAATACACGGTGTAGGTGTGACAGTTGTAGTGTAACTGTACCTACGTGTAAAATGACACAGTAAATAATATGGCGACGACGAAGGCAGAGGAGAAGAGGCGGCAGCGTGCGGCAGACGATCAGCTGGGCCGCACAGCAAAACTGCTACACCCATTGCTGAACCTGCAAAACCAATTGAGGTGGAGCATCAAAAGTGTCAATGGGACAAAATTTTATTATGTTACAATTACTCTCTGCCTAGCAATCAGTACATGCTACGAAAAGTACACTCTGGCTGAAAAATACGAGTGACAGCCTAAGCTTCGTACATTCGAGGTCGCCATTAATTATAGCACACGATTATGTCAGCAAGTTGAGAATCCCTGTGCAACCTCGGGTCTTCCATAGCCTCGAACCACACACAGGTCCTCAACCTGTGCCTTAACCTACAGTTCTTATATTAATATCGGAGAGCTGAGAATCCTTGTGCAAACTTGGGTCTTCCATAGCCTCAAGTCGCCTCTGCGGAATTCTCACTTCCCCCTTAACCTACAGTACTTATATTAGTATCGGGGAGCTGAGAATCCTTGTGCAAACTCGGGTCTTCCATAGCCTCAAGTCGCCTCTGCGGAGTTCTCTCTCGAACTTCCCCCTTAACCTACAGTACAATACTTATATTAGTACCGGGAAGCTGAGAATCCTTGTGCAAACTTGGGTCTTCCATAGCCTCAAGTCGCCTCTGCGGAGTTCTCTCTCGAACTTCCCCCTTAACCTACAGTACTTATATTAGTATCGGGAAGCTGAGAATCCTTGTGCAAACTTGGGTCTTCCATAACCTCAAGTCGCCTCTGCGGAGTTCTCACTTCCCCCTTAACCTACAATACAATACTTATATTAGTACCGGAAAGCTGAGAATCCTTATGCAAACTTGGGTCTTCCATAGCCTCAAGTCGCCTCTCAACTTCCCCCTTAACTTACGGTACATAATATGCATGTACAGGCCCTGGACATAATGTGTCCTGTGGGGCCAGTGGGCGAGACGTCAGGTCTGCACCCACTTCACCACTACCCTGTCTCTCAACTGTCTCAGAGATTACGGGTGTGGTTATGAATGGCACAGGAAGGGCATGTCCCTGATTAGTGGTGATACTTTGGCACACACTGCAGGAACGGACAAAACTATCTATGTCTCGTCCCATCCCTGGCCAGAAAAAGTCAGCTCGGATACGGCCCTGGGTCTTCCTTTTGCCCATGTGACCTCCTGAGGCTGAACAATGACCCCATTGTAACACAGCTAGGCGGTACTTGGCGGGAACGACAAACTGCAGTCGAACCTCGCCCTCGGGTGTTCGTGACTCACGGTAGAGCTGTCCTTGTTTACTAAGGAACTTGGCTCGACCTCCCTGTGAATACTTTATCACTCGACCCTTTTGTTTGTTCCACACGGTAGCAAGTGTCGGGTCAGATTGTTGTTCTTGCACAACAAGTTGACTACACATCAGATCTTGCGGCGATTCAATGATCACTGGGGTGACACAGTCTGGAGCCTCAGTCATGGCTCGTGTTACCGCAGCAGCCGAAGTCTGAGTAGCGTCATGGGAGCAACTATCCTTGACTCCATTAATATTGCCTACTATAAAGTCAAATAGAGGCTCTGGCATGACAACTGCAAGTGTCGTACCAGTATAAAATGGAGATGCCACCTGGATACATGCCTCAGGGAACAATCTCACTGATCCATCAATAAGCTTTGCATGGATCTGTCGACCTGTATACTGCTCAGACCGAACTAAACTCTGCTCAACAGAGCAACCTGAGGAACCATTGTCTCTCAGGACCTTCACAGGAATGCCTCCCACAAACCCTGGCTGAACAAGGAAGGTACTATCACCTGTGGGAGGGCCTGTGGAGGAAGCAGCTAGCCACTCATGAGGCTGCTGAATTGATGTGGCAAACATTGTGCCTTGAGGGTTATATTGGGAAGATGGAACATTGGCTATCTGTGGAGGGGGGTTCACTGTCACTGTGGGACTAGTGAACTGTGGGGAAGTACCCACACTGGTAGGGACGTGACCACCAGGCTGCTGCTGAGGAATGAAGGCTGCATTCGCTTCCTGCCTCTTTTGAGCTGATGGTGAAAAAGTTTGTCCCGACGGTCGGTTGCGTGGCTGATACTGCTGCTGATTAGGGTACTTGTTGTACCGCTTCCACTCAGGTTTCTGAGTGTTCTGCCCCTGGTCCTTCTGTGGTTTGCTTGGACCTTGACCATTACTCTGAGAACGGCCTTGGTGCTGGGATTCAGTCTGAGATGGCTTCCCAGACTTGGCAGTATCTTTTCTGCCCCAGGTGTTTTGCTTACGAGCTTGATACCCGTATGCAGTAAAGAATGCGTCAGCCTTCTCTGCCATTTGGCTGGCATCGTTCACCTGGCAGATCTTAAGCTGTGCTATGAGCTCAGCAGGCCACGACCTCTCTAGCTGTGTACGCAGCATAAGGTCAATTATCCCCTCACGCATGAAAGGAGTTTCATCTTTCTCCATCCACTCATTTAAGTAAGCTGTGAGACGATCAAGGAACTGAACAGCTGTCTCCTTGTCTTGGAGACGAGCTCGCATGAACTGAACTTTGGCGCCGTCTACTGTGAGACCATACGCCTTAATGAGTGCAGCTTTCATCATCTCATATGTGAGATTGTCTCCACGAATTCTGTGGAGAATATCGAGGGCAGGGCCCTCAAATAGGCTAAGAAACTGAAGCCGCTTAGCTGCCTCATCCAGTTGATATAAGTCTGCCATGTCCTCAAAACGAGCTATGTACGGCTCGATTCGCTCGCTTTCCTTGTATGAAGGAAGCTTGATGCGTGGGGTCGCCAGGACATGTGCAGGGAGAACGCTCGTGGAGCTTGGACCAACTGCACCAGACGTGTCTGAAGCCAAGGAATCTCGCTTGAGCTTCAGCACTTCAAGTTCATGTTTTTCGCGTGCTTCTCGCTCGGCACGTTCGTGTTCTCGTTCTCTCTCTCGTTCCTCACGCTGTTCTCGCTCGTATTCGCGCTGTTCTCGCTCGTATTCGCGCTGAATCCTATGCTCTTCACGAGCATCTTTCTCACGTTCTTGCTCGTAATTGAACCGTGAGAGAACGTAACTCTGTATTTTCTCTCGGTCTGTGAGACCAATATCTTTGGCTGCCTGTACATAAGCACTGGCTGCCATGATGCTAGCTCAATTTACTAAGTAACCGAAACTGAGTACTGACTGCTTAGCGACGAATACTAATGACACAAGTAAAGAGTACAGACACAAGCTAGTGGTGACCAGTCTCATCTAGTTAACTGGCAAAGATAAATAAAAAATGTAAATGACTGGGAAGACTCAATAATAAACACAATGGGTACGGCGACTTCCCAGGAGCGAATAAAATCGTCTGGCGTTACCAAAAATAAACTAGAGTTAAGTATTCTATTGATTAATAAAGCAAAATTCACTTGCTAAATTAAGGGTAAACACCAGTAAGCTTGTGCCTATAAACTTTAATGATAAATACCTAAATATGAATGAGTGAGCACTATCTTGTGAATAGCTTTATAGCTAGGAGTTAATATCCTGGAATGAGGTCGCCAATTGTCACGGGGTTTTTATAATATCACGGTAATTTTGAAATATATGCTTAAATATTATTTAATTGATAATAATATTCAATAATATTGAAGAGCAGGGACAATGATTGTCTTACTAAATCAAACAACGATTACCCTACGCTGGCCTGCTTCGCACGATTCTCTCAGAACGAGAATTTACAAACTTTCTCAACAGTACACAGCAGAGACTAATTACTCACAATTGCTGAATTACTGTACTGTTAGCTTCTGGAGAAAGTTACATCACCCCTGACAATAAATAACTAATACTAATAATAATAACATCAGGTTCTTGCTGATGCATTAACTCCTATCTGGCACAACGGATTTTAAGTTAATACCACAAGACTGGTCTAAGTACCAGTTATGAAAGCAAACGTTTATGCAAGCTAGGAGCTATATGGAAAATAAGCTTAATTATGGAGAAATGAAACAAGATTTTACTTTACATTAAGCTCAAGGAAAAAACTGTTAAATTTATTAATTACAAAAAAATAAATTTAACGTTACAATTCAGATCGAATCAATGAGACACACTCACTCACTCGCACAAAAGCTAAATACTTACGCCTAGGAAAAACACCTTAATTAAACTCTTATAACTAGGGAAATACAAGAAGGAAATACTATAGTCGATGAATGCTGCGTATCACCTAAGCTGAACTAGGATGGAAGTACTGAAGAACTGTGGAGTTTGGGTACTAGCTGACCTCACACTGCTCGCACAGGACCTCTCTCCGTTGCAGCAACAACTGGACTGAATTCAAATAATGTATAGGCAGGACGCACAAGCTACCAGAAGAAGGCGTGGCTAACGGTTTAGGCAAGCAGAGGCGAACGATAAAGAAACAATAGTATCGCTCAGTACAGCACTTAGTGACGTGCATTAAATCGGTCACTCTTGAAAACAGTGACGAATGTTTTGAAAAGTGTACCCCGAAATGGAGGGAGAAACGGTTAACTGAGCGATACACAGTGAGTTTTCCACTAATAGTTCGTGGCTTCTCACAAAACGGAAATGTCGCGAATTGATTCGTGACATTACGCCCCTACAAAATTAAATTTTTTCCTTATGGGAAAAAATTTGTGGATATATATATATATATATATATATATATATATGTATACATCCTAAGTCATTCACACAAGATTCACACTGTGGTGTGTGTGCTATCCTGCTACAGGAGAAAGTCGCAGTCGCCAGTGAGCGAAAAAACCTCGTATTTACGTTAATAAAAGCAAGCTTGAGGGAAAAACTCCGTGACGATGGTGAAAATCCTGTACTCAGGTCAAACTGAGCGAAAAGTCGCTACATTTACACTGACAGCTAATTGTTGTGTAGCGTGGTGTATGTAATACATGGTGTAGGTGTGACAGTTGTAGTGTAACTGTACCTACGTGTAAAATGACACAGTAAATAATATGGCGACGACGAAGGCAGAGGAGAAGAGGCGGCAGCGTGCGGCAGACGATCAGCTGGGCCGCACAGCAAAACTGCTACACCCATTGCTGAACCTGCAAAACCAATTGAGGTGGAGCATCAAAAGTGTCAATGGGACAAAATTTTATTATGTTACAATTACTCTCTGCCTAGCAATCAGTACATGCTACGAAAAGTACACTCTGGCTGAAAAATACGAGTGACAGCCTAAGCTTCGTACATTCGAGGTCGCCATTAATTATAGCACACGATTATGTCAGCAAGTTGAGAATCCCTGTGCAACCTCGGGTCTTCCATAGCCTCGAACCGCACACAGGTCCTCAACCTGTGCCTTAACCTACAGTTCTTATATTAATATCGGAGAGCTGAGAATCCTTGTGCAAACTTGGGTCTTCCATAGCCTCAAGTCGCCTCTGCGGAATTCTCACTTCCCCCTTAACCTACAGTACTTATATTAGTATTGGGGAGCTGAGAATCCTTGTGCAAACTCGGGTCTTCCATAGCCTCAAGTCGCCTCTGCAGAGTTCTCTCTCGAACTTCCCCCTTAACCTACAGTACAATACTTATATTAGTACCGGGAAGCTGAGAATCCTTGTGCAAACTTGGGTCTTCCATAGCCTCAAGTCGCCTCTGCGGAGTTCTCTCTCGAACTTCCCCCTTAACCTACAGTACTTATATTAGTATCGGGAAGCTGAGAATCCTTGTGCAAACTTGGGTCTTCCATAGCCTCAAGTCGCCTCTGCGGAGTTCTCACTTCCCCCTTAACCTACAATACAAAACTTATATTAGTACCGGAAAGCTGAGAATCCTTATGCAAACTTGGGTCTTCCATAGCCTCAAGCTGCCTCTCAACTTCCCCCTTAACTTACGGTACATAATATGTATGTACAGGCCCTGGACATAATGTGTCCTGTGGGGCCAGTGGGCGAGACGTCAGGTCTGCACCCACTTCACCACTACCCTGTCTCTCAACTGTCTCAGAGATTATGGGTGTGGTTATGAATGGCACAGGAAGGGCATGTCCCTGATTAGTGGTGATACTTTGGCACACACTGCAGGAACGGACAAAACTATCTATGTCTCGTCCCATCCCTGGCCAGAAAAAGTCAGCTCGGATACGGCCCTGGGTCTTCCTTTTGCCCATGTGACCTCCTGAGGCTGAACAATGACCCCATTGTAACACAGCTAGGCGGTACTTGGCGGGAACGACAAACTGCAGTCGAACCTCGCCCTCGGGTGTTCGTGACTCACGGTAGAGCTGTCCTTGTTTACTAAGGAACTTGGCTCGACCTCTCCATGAATACTTTATCACTCGACCCTTTTGTTTGTTCCGCACGGTAGCAAGTGTCGGGTCAGATTGTTGTTCTTGCACAACAAGTTGACTACACATCAGATCTTGCGGCGATTCAATGATCACTGGGGTGACACAGTCTGGAGCCTCAGTCATGGCTCGTGTTACCGTAGCAGCCGAAGTCTGAGTAGCGTCATCGGAGCAACTATCCTTGACTCCATTAATATTGCCTACTATAAAGTCAAATAGAGGCTCTGGCATGATAACTGCAAGTGTCGTACCAGTATAAAATGGAGATGCCACCTGGATACATGCCTCAGGGAACAATCTCACTGATCCATCAATAAGCTTTGCATGGATCTGTCGACCTGTATACTGCTCAGACCGAACTAAACTCTGCTCAACAGAGCAACCTGAGGAACCATTGTCTCTCAGGACCTTCACAGGAATGCCTCCCACAAACCCTGGCTGAACAAGGAAGGTACTATCACCTGTGGGAGGGCCTGTGGAGGAAGCAGCTAGCCACTCATGAGGCTGCTGAATTGATGTGGCAAACATTGTGCCTTGAGGGTTATATTGGGAAGATGGAACATTGGCTATCTGTGGAGGGGGGTTCACTGTCACTGTGGGACTAGTGAACTGTGGGGAAGTACCCACACTGGTAGGGACGTGACCACCAGGCTGCTGCTGAGGAATGAAGGCTGCATTCGCTTCCTGCCTCTTTTGAGCTGGTGGTGAAAAAGTTTGTCCCGACGGTCGGTTGCGTGGCTGATACTGCTGCTGATTAGGGTACTTGTTGTACCGCTTCCACTCAGGTTTCTGAGTGTTCTGCCCCTGGTCCTTTTGTGGTTTGCTTGGACCTTGACCATTACTCTGAGAACGGCCTTGGTGCTGGGATTCAGTCTGAGACGGCTTCCCAGACTTGGCAGTATCTTTTCTGCCCCAGGTGTTTTGCTTACGAGTTTGATACCCGTATGCAGTAAAGAATGCATCAGCCTTCTCTGCCATTTGGCTGGCATCTTTCACCTGGCAGATCTTAAGCTGTGCTATAAGTTCAGCAGGCCACGACCTCTCTAGCTGTGTACGCAGCATAAGGTCAATTATCCCCTCACGCGTGGAAGGAGTTTCATCTTTCTCCATCCACTCATTTAAGTAAGCTGTGAGACGATCAAGGAACTGAACAGCTGTCTCCTTGTCTTGGAGACGAGCTCGCATGAACTGAACTTTGGCGTCGTCTACTGTGAGACCATACGCCTTAATGAGTGCAGCTTTCATCATCTCATATGTGAGATTGTCTCCACGAATTCTGTGGAGAATATCGAGGGCAGGGCCCTCAAATAGGCTAAGAAACTGAAGCCGCTTAGCTGCCTCATCCAGTTGATATAAGTCTACCATGTCCTCAAAACGAGCTATGTACGGCTCGATTCGCTCGCTTTCCTTGTATGAAGGGAGCTTGATGCGTGGGGTCGCCAGGACATGTGCAGGGAGAACGCTCGTGGAGCTTGGACCAACTGCACCAGACGTGTCTGAAGCCAAGGAATCTCGCTTGAGCTTCAGCACTTCAAGTTCATGTTTTTTGCGTGCTTCTCGCTCGGCACGTTCGTGTTCTCGTTCTCTCTCTCGTTCCTCACGCTGTTCTCGCTCGTGTTCCAAGTCGAGTTCGCGCTGTTTTTGCTCGTGTTCACACTGTTCTCGCTCGTATTCGCGCTGTTCTCTCTCGTATTCGCGCTGAATCCTACGCTCTTCACGAGCATCTTTCTCACGTTCTTGCTCGTAATTGAACCGTGAGAGAACGTAACTCTGTATTTTTTCTCGGTCTGTGAGACCAATATCTTTGGCTTCCTGTACATAAGCACTGGCTGCCATGATGCTAGCTCAGTTTACTAAGTAACCGAAACTGAGTACTGACTGCTTAGCGACGAATACTAATGACACAAGTAAAGAGTACAGACACAAGCTAGTGGTGACCAGTCTCATCTAGTTAACTGGCAAAGATAAATAAAAAATGTAAATGACTGGGAAGACTCAATAATAAACACAATGGGTACGGCGACTTCCCAGGAGCGAATAAAATCGTCTGGCGTTACCAAAAATAAACTAGAGTTAAGTATTCTATTGATTAATAAAGCAAAATTCACTTGCTAAATTAAGGGTAAACACCAGTAAGCTTGTGCCTATAAACTTTAATGATAAATACCTAAATATGAATGAGTGAGCACTATCTTGTGAATAGCTTTATAGCTAGGAGTTAATATCCTGGAATGAGGTCGCCAATTGTCACGGGGTTTTTATAAAATCACGGTAATTTTGAAATATATGCTTAAATATTATTTAATTGATAATAATATTCAATAATATTGAAGAGCAGGGACAATGATTGTCTTACTAAATCAAACAACGATTACCCTACGCTGGCCTGCTTCGCACGATTCTCTCAGAACGAGAATTTACAAACTTTCTCAACAGTACACAGCAGAGACTAATTACTCACAATTGCTGAATTACTGTACTGTTAGCTTCTGGAGAAAGTTACATCACCCCTGACAATAAATAACTAATACTAATAATAATAACATCAGGTTCTTGCTGATGCATTAACTCCTATCTGGCACAACGGATTTTAAGTTAATACCACAAGACTGGTCTAAGTACCAGTTATGAAAGCAAACGTTTATGCAAGCTAGGAGCTATATGGAAAATAAGCTTAATTATGGAGAAATGAAACAAGATTTTACTTTACATTAAGCTCAAGGAAAAAACTGTTAAATTTATTAGTTACAAAAAAATAAATTTAACGTTACAATTCAAATTGAATCAATGAGACGCACTCACTCACTCGCACAAAAGCTAAATACTTACGCCTAGGAAAAACACCTTAATTAAACTCTTATAACTAGGGAAATACAAGAAGGAAATACTATAGTCGATGAATGCTGCGTATCACCCAAGCTGAACTAGGATGGAAGTACTGAAGAACTGTGGAGTTTGGGTACTAGCTGACCTCACACTGCTCGCACAGGACCTCTCTCCGTCGCAGCAACAACTGGACTGAATTGAAATAATGTATAGGCAGGACGCACAAGCTACCAGAAGAAGGCGTGGCTAACGGTTTAGGCAAGCAGAGGCGAACGATAAAAAAACAATAGTATCGCTCAGTACAGCACTTAGTGACGTGCATTAAATCGGTCACTCTTGAAAACAGTGACGAATGTTTTGAAAAGTGTACCCCGAAATGGAGGGAGAAACGGTTAACTGAGCGATACACAGTGAGTTTTCCACTAATAGTTCGTGGCTTCTCACAAAACGGAAATGTCGCGAATTGATTCGTGACAATTACTAGTGGAGAAGGGAGAAAAAGTGAGCAGATGGAGAGAACACTTTAAGGAATTGTTGAACGTAGAGGATGGAAGTAATGCGAGTATAAGTGGCTAGGGAATGGCTGGGAGAAGGAGGGAGGTGAGAAGACAGGAAGAAATCAGTAGGATAGAAGTTGTGGAAGCACAAGAAAGTTAAATCAGGGAAAGCCCCAGGAATTGATGGAGTGTGTGGTGAAATGCTGAAGCATGGGGGAGAGATAGTAGTAGAATGGATGTGGAAGATGTGCAGATTGGCCTGGGAGGAAGGTAGAGTCCCAGAGGATTGGAAGTCAGGTATAATTATTCCCTTGTACAAAGGAAAAAGGGAAAAAGAAGTGTGTGGTAATCATAGGGGCATTTGTCTTCTTAGTATAATAGGAAAAGTGTATGGTAGGATACTTATTGACAGAGTTAGAGAAAGAACAGAGAAATTAGTTGGAGAAGAACAGGGAGGCTTTAGGAAGGGAAGAGGTTGTGTAGATCAGATATTCATTCTCAGATCTTTAGTGGAAAAGTTTCTAGAGAAGGGAAAGAAGTTGTATGCGGCTTTCATGGATTTGGGGAAAGCATATGACAGGGTGGATAGACAAGGATTGTGGAAAGTGTTAAGAATATATGGAGTAGACGGGAAGTTGTTGAATGCTGTGAAGAGTATGTACGATTGTGCGAAGGCTGCAGTGCGTGTGGATGGTGAACTATGTGAATTTTTCTCTTTGAAAGTTGGGTTGAAACAGGGATGTGTTATGTCTCCATGGTTGTTCAATCTGTACATGGATGGGATAATAAAAGAGGTACAAGGTAGGGTAGTGGATGTTGGAGTGGCCCTGGTGAGAGAGGATAGTGTTTGGAAACTCCCTGTACTGTTGTTTGCAGATGATACTGTGTTGTTGAGTGAAGATGAAGGGGAGCTGCAAGGCTTGGTGGATGAGTTTGAGATAGTGTGTAAGAAACGGAATCTAAAGGTGAATGTATGGAAGAGTAAAGTGATGGTCTTTGAGAGAGGTGAAGTCAGTGAATGTACAGCGAGGTTGGATGGTGAGGAATTGGAAAATGTGAGTACGTTTAAGTACTTGGGTAGTGTGATGAGTAAGGACGGAGGTTTGGAGGGTGAAGTGCTTGAAAGGGTACAGCAGGGAAGAAAGGTTGCTGGTTCTTTGAAAGCAGTGATAAGAAACAGGGAAGTGAGCATGGAAGTGAAAAAGTTACTACATGACAGTATTGTGATACCAACTCTAACTTACAGAAGTGAAGCTTGGACGTTGTTGGAAGGACACAAGTCAAGAGTGAGAGCAGTGGAAATGAGTTATTTAAGTGGAGCCTGTGGAGTCACATGGAGAGACAGGCTGACGAATGAGGATATAAAGGAGCGTTGTGGTGTTGATGTGGATGTGATAGGAAGCGTTATGAGGAACACACTGAGGTAGTTTGGCCATGTGGAGAGGATGGAGGGTGAAAGACTGACGAAGAGAGTGTATGTGAGTGTGGTTGAGGGGGAAAGAGGGAGGGGGAGGCCGAGGATGAGATGGAGGGATGGGGTGAAGAGGTATCTGCGAGAGGGGGTGTGAGTTGGGAGCAGGGGAGTGAAATGGCTGGGGACAGGGCGACTTGGAGGCGATTTGTTTGTGGCCACCCCAAACGGGATTGAGGCGTCTGGCAATATATATATATATATATATATATATATATATATATATATATATATATATATATATATATATATATATATATATATATATATATATATATATATATATATATATATATATGTGTGTGTGTGTGTGTGTGAATATGGAAAGTGATTTCTATGTGCACATGGAATTTTATCTCTCTCTCTCTCTCGCTATCTATCTTTGCAGTATGTATATATATATATATATATATATATATATATATATATATATATATATATAGATAGATAGATAGATAGATAGATAGATAGATAGATAGATAGATAAGGAGCCTCTTGGTACAGTGGTAAAGCGTGCGTTTTCGTACACTTAGGAACGAGGGTTCGGGCCCCGCCAGGGTAATAAACATTGGGAGCGTTCTTCAGGCCACGTACTGCATTGGCGGACACAAGGGGTGTTGTGGTTGAACCAGTGTCGCATACTATAAAGTATGCTTGCATCCAGTCGGCTTGCGCGGGCCGAATACACTTGGTTCACAGACTACACACACATCCAATGCCACTCCAGCACCACAGTTACACTTACAAGCACTTCTTACCCTACATACAGTCTCTGCTAGACAGCCT
Source organism: Coenobita brevimanus (assembly GCF_032717465.1). Classification (NCBI taxonomy): domain Eukaryota; kingdom Metazoa; phylum Arthropoda; class Malacostraca; order Decapoda; family Coenobitidae; genus Coenobita; species Coenobita brevimanus. The sequence continues at coordinate 36,010,041 of NC_137054.1, forward strand.
AAGCCTCTTGGTAGAGATACATTGGCTGTATCGTCCCCACTTCGGTCGGGACAGGCTGATGAGTTGAGATGGATTATATATATATATATATATATATATATATATATATATATATATATATATATATATATATATATATATATATATATATATATATATATATATATATATACACCAACTCATACATATATATATATATATATATATATATATATATATATATATATATATATATGCTTATGTGTTGGTGTATGAGTGTGCAGGCGTTTTAATGTTTGATTATACTGTACGTATGTGCAAGCAAATTTATGTGTAAATACGTGGAAAGATGTGTGCTGTCATGTATGGATGTGCATGAAGACGAAAGTTTAAGTTTGTGGCAGTTCACATGTAGACTACTGTACATGTTCGGGTCAGTGATATGTTTCATGTATGAATCATCTAGCGTTGAAGTACAGGTCCTGTAAACAAATGTATTTACACTAAGATGGGTACTCCTTCAATACAAGTCCGTCATCTTTACTGTTTTCCTGTCATCTGCTGACGGTGTTATGCGCCTGCGTATAATCTTTTCGAACTGGTGAGTTAGACACAGCCTTCGTTATTCGTTTTCTGTCAGGATGCTTTCCGAAGCCGAATCAGATCATCTGGCATCAGCAAGAAGAACTACAAATTCGTCTCAGGGTTGAGGAATTTTCTCTTAATCTCACTGCATTTTGAACATCTACATTCAATAAGTAAACATGAACACAGATAGGTCAATTCTCTGCTAACATAATCTTTGAATGTATATTAGATTATCAAAAACAGACGTAACCAAATTCCAGGGTATGTGATGAATATAAATACTCCAACCGTAATAAGGGTACATAATGGATGTTTGTATCTGTGAGATGTGGATGGATGGTTGTGTCTGTGAGATGTGGTTGGATGGTTGTGTCTGTGAGATGTGGATGGATGGTTGTGTCTGAGATGTGGATGGATGGTTGTGTCTGTGAGATGTGGATGGATGGATGGTTGTGTCTATGAGATAAGCATGGAAGTTTGTGTCAGTGATATGAAAATGGATAGATATATTTGTGAGATGTGGATGTATGGTCGAGTATATTATGTACATGTATGTTTGAGTGCATGTGGATGTATGGTCGTCTCTATGATATGTGCATGTATGGCTGTGTCTGTGTAGTGTGGATAGATAGTTATATCTGTAAGACGTGGATGGGTGGTCGTGTCTGTGAGATTTGCATGTATGATTGTGTCTGTGATTTGTGGATGGATAGTTATATCTGTAAGATGTAGATGAATGGCCGTGTCTGTGAGACGGGAATGGATTGTTGTGTCTGTGAGATGCGGATATATTGTTGTATCTGTGAGATGTGGATGGACGGTTGTGTATGTGAGATATGGATGAATGGCTGTGTTTGTGAGATGTGGATGGATAGTTGTGACTGTGAGTTGTAGATAGATGGCTGTGTCTGTGAGATATGGATGAATGGATGAATGCTTGTGTCTGTGAGATGTGGATGAATGCTTGTGTCTGTGAGATGTGGATGGATGGTTTTGTCTGTGAGATGTGGATGGATGGTTGTGTCTGTGAGATGTTGATGAATGCTTGTGTCTCTGAGATGTCGATGAGTGGATATGTCTGAGAAATATGAGTGGATACAGAGAATTTTAAAGGCATGAATGATCACTGGACGGGTGTATAGTCCATTTAACTTTGTACTCTGTTGGTATTTGCTTCCTTATTGATGCTGCTGAATCATTTCCACTCCATGTATTTGCACAAAATAGTAATGATAATAACTTCAAGAAATGAATGCATAGATAGCTTTCACCAGCCATTTTACTATAAGAAGTCACCTCTAAGCTGAATCAAATCGTCTGCAGGAAACAAGAATAACAGATAAAACACAACCCCGAGTGGGGTTAAAATATATCATTTGAGAAGTTTCCCAGGTGATTTAAGGGAAATATTGACCGCAGCTGTACCCTGCTCAGTGCATGCGCTACGGCAACTAGTATTAGCGGAATATCATTAACCTTCAAAGTAAGATAGGCCTTTCCGGAGATGTAAAAATCGTTCAGAAATCAGCAAAATAAAAAACAGACAAGTCATTTTAGTACTGAAGGACATAATTTGCGGAGCAGTGTATAAAACACCAACAATTATATTACACCATTTGAGTAAGCATGAGCTAATTCTAAGTGTTCTTAGCTTGCTTATTAACAAGTTATATATATATATATATATATATATATATATATATATATATATATATATATATATATATATATGTGTGTGTGTGTGTGTGTGTGTGTGTGTGTGTGTATCATTAGAACAGCACTGATGTTTCACATATAATACAGGTCTCTGAATGTTAACTGACTGTAATGAAGCTGAAAACAACTAATTCAGCTAACATCTGAACAATATAGCTTGCCAGAACTAAAAACAGTTGTTTGCACAGAATACTCGATAAAGTGTCTGTATTCCGATGAGACAATTCTCTTCACACAATATCATAACTCAGTGCAAGTGGCACACTCTGGCTGAGCATATGCTGTCCTTCATTAATGTACTCACTCTTACCCCCCCCCCCCCACCCACACACACACAGAGCTACCTTCTTCAAATCTGCCTCCGGTCGGTGACGAGAAGATATAAAGAACGTCCTCTTACCTAAAGGTCAATGGAAAGGTTTCAAAAGATGGATTATTCAGTATCTCGTCTCCATGCCGTGACAGTTCATGTTGGTACTGGTTTTTTTTTTTTTTTTTTTTTTTTTATGAGTATTGCCTTGTGGTAGTAAGAAGATAACGAAGTCATCGTGCTTGTGTTGTTAATTTTTCTTCCTTGAACCTGTGAAAAGTACGTTGTGTTATTGCTGACTATATTCTGCCATACATTTGATACCCGCATAATTATGCGATGTCTTTTGTGAGCGCGTGAGAGATATTTCCATATTTGTGAGCGCGTGAGAGATATTTCCATATTTCCTTTACACCGCACCTGGCGCATCCCTCACAGCGCTGCGGTATAAACTTTAATCTTATTGAGTCTTTTCTAAATATAACATAAAGTTTCCATTCACATTCCCATATTCATAAATTATCGTAGGCTCTGCGTGTCGCTGGGTGATGCTTGCCTCCTATATACTTGATTGCCGATTTAGTAGATGGTGAATATCCATCTGCTGAGTCACACATCTATTACAAATTATTGGATGTCTACTCACGCCTATGTAATGTAATTTACAACAGGCTAACACTTTCTGTTCACCTTCTAATCCTACCTCTGGCTGGAGGGAAGCTGTAGTCAGGGTTGCACACCGAAGAAAGACCTGTTTTCAGTGCTATGGTGACATTTGCTGGACCAAATAGGAACACTTGCCATGACAATTACTCGTGCAGACCAGAAAATCTCCGAATCACCAACAACAGGTATTCATTCCATGTGAAACCCTGGCTACGATTTCCATTCAGCCAGAGGACAGAAACGTGCATGAACAGAAACTATGGCTCACGAGTGTATTGTACATGTTGGGATATACGTTTATGTGCAGTGTGAACTATGACCATGCTCTCTCTCTCTCTCTCTCTCTCTCTGAATGTGCGTTTTTGTTTTCTGTTTGAATATGGTAAACTGGTTTACCTGCTCGTTTATTACCTCTGCCAATGAAGTTGGAGGGTTATGTATTCACCTGTGTTTTTCACTTGCTGGAATCGAATGATTCGGCAAGCGTGTTGGTCAATTCCATATGTTTGTCTGTCGGTCGGTCTGTCTATCTGTTTGTTTGTTTGTTTGTTTGTCTGCTCTCTACAGGGCACAATTTTGCGTCAATCGTTCTGAAAAGAAAATCAGAAGATTGATATCCAAAAACCCTGGAAGCCTATTGTTTTTCATGATAATCCGTCAACGGCCTTGGGCTGGGTGGGGGATCGAAACCCCTCAAAGGCCGTGGGTCCTGATATCGTCGGGACCCAGCGGCCGGCCTAGGCACCATGTTTTCAAACTTCGAATATCGATTTTGTTTCTCGTACAGAATTAAAGAGAAACGTCTGCAGCACCTGACACTCAAGTTTTTAGCTTCCACCCATCCTTTGATCTGCAATGAAGCGCCAATAATTTCCAAAGGACTGCTACATGCCGGTGAAAACTAAGCAGACACTATCGGATCCACAGGCAAGTGCTCTACTGCCCACACGCCGGTGAAAACTAACCAGACAAGAGAGTGGGGGGCAGAGGGAGGAAGAGGGGGGTGGTGGAAATGGGTGGGGGAAGACGGGGGGATCCATCCAGCAAGCGCTCTACCTATGCAGTTTCGTCTGTTTGTTTTTCCACACGATATCTCCAAAAGTTCTCTGTGAATTTCAATGAAAGTTTGTGGAAGGATGGGCCATTGGTCAAGAAAGAATTGATTAAATTTGGGGGCAGATCCAGATCCCACGTATTCCACAAAATATCTCCACGGAGCAGGATCCTTTTTAATGGCGATGGCATTGTCATAGGTATGTGGTCTCTGAGTGCTTTCTAGTTTTATGTGTCCGACTCCGGGCATAGGCTTGACTGCCTGTTTCCAAGGCCCAGTACCCCTCCTACATACCATACACCTGTACATGTCACCACTGGCGCTGACACCCGCCGTCCATATTGAATAAATGTTTGGGCTATCTTTTACAGGACTGGTGTACTGGTAATAGCGGGAGTGTTCTTAAAACATGTCGGAGTATCTTCTGGTAGATTAGTAAAGTCTGTTTTTTGAAATTCAGATCCTTAAACTGTTCTCTGCCCCAGCCAGAATTTCAACCTGGGTCCATTAGGACTGCAGGCCTCCTCTCAACCGAGGTGTGTGTGTGTGTGTGTGTGTGTGTGTGTTAGAAGGATCATAAATATTTCTTTCCATCTGGCCTTAACCCCATTAGCCAAGAGTTTTTTTCTTTTAATATATATATATCTGCTTTGCTTCATCTTACCTTCATCGTAGCAGCCGTGGCTCAGTGAGTTAGAGCACACCGATCTGGCCAAAGGGTCGGAGGTTCGAGTCCACACAAGGGTCATTAGTAGCCATCAGGAAAGGCACTGAGTCACAAAGTGCTATACGCTCCAAACCTAAGTCATCTACCCAGAGGCAACGCCTTAGCCTTTATTGAAAATAGAGGACACGGCATAAAACTCAAATACATACATACATACATATATATATATATATATATATATATATATATATATATATATATATATATATATATATATATATATATATATATATATATATTAACTGCCACGGAACTTTCTCGTTCTTTATCGTTCCTATCTTCTTTAAAGAGCCTTCCAATTTGCCCCATCCTCTTCCCACCCCTACTGCCACCTCTACCTCCCTTCTCACTGTCTTTATGTTTTTGTTTCTCCTCTCCCTCCTGGCCCCTCACTCTCTCTTACTTTCCCCTTCCTTCCCTATCTACCCCTTCCATTTTTCTTCCTTCTTTTTCACTCCTTCCTCTCTCCCTCTCACTATTAGACCAGGAACCCAGAAAGATCAACCTTGCTGAGAATGTAATCAATTTTCAGAGTGTACGAGGGAGTCTGCCACGGATCCCTGTACATGGACCTTGACATCTGCCAGGCACCCCCTGGTGGGTGTGGTAATGAGTGGTGCTGAAAGAGTATGCCCAAAATAGGTTAGATCATTTCAAAAAGTAAGCACTTGAAGCTACCTGGTACATAATGCCCACCACCTCTGCAACCTTGAAACAGTGCTGCTAGACATTTCCATTTGTTAGAAGGTTTGCCAGACGTAATTATCAGTGTCCCACAAATTGAGCTAGATGAACTCGTTGACTAACTATATGAAAGTCGGTGTAAAATTATCAGTATTGCCCTATTTATCATCAATAATCATCTTCAGACATTTTTGTGATGGGGTACCTCCGCCAGACGTCCCTAAAATGAGTTAGATCAGCTCATTCAGTAACCATATGAAACTTAGTCTCTAATGTTTTGCATAACCCCATAAGGCGTGAATGGTCATTGCTAGATATTTTGTGCTGTGAGGGTACCAGTGTCAGACACTTCCAAATTACCCTACCCCATCCCCTCAATGGTGCTAGATCATTTCACAGAATAACCATATAAAGCCTGGCTGAAACTTTTCAATATTCCACTAACACTATACATTATCATGAATGACCACTGCCTGCTGTGGTGGAGAGGATAACCTCGACTGCCACAGCCGAGCTGCCCTGCTTTTATAAAAAAAAGAATGTCTCTTTTACCTCTTTTGGGCTATTTATAATATGTGGTTTGACTTGAGAGGTATTAAAAATCAGGACACACAAATGTAAACATTTTTTCTTTAATCTCTACCTTTTCCTTGTATTTACTGAGTTATATAACCCATGTCATAGGAAGAAACCCTTCATCAACCCCTTACCTACCTTAAAACCAACTCTTCATTGACCCTTCATAAACGATTTGACTCTTCATCTTCTCATGAACATCAACCTTTTATCACCAGCATATTGTCTACCCATAACATTACTAGAAATAATGTGATTTAAAAAATATAAAAATAAAAGAAAGATCATATTTATGATGCCATGATATTTTATTATAGTTCATGTTCAAATATCATTGGATCCATTTTCTGTGTTGGCGCTAATGCCAAGTGACATCGCGACTGCATCTCCCCCTCATCCCTCCAGTGCACTTGTCCCGACATGTTATTATGTTGGCATTGATCACTGGTGTGGAAGAATGATCAGTTGCGTTCTTCGACTAGAGGCCTGCATCAGCAGTTCCCAACAGCGTTAGCTGCTTGTATTGTATCGTATGATAACTTTAACAAAGACATGTCTTTTTTTTTTTTTTTTTTTTTTTTTTTTTCAGCCAAACCATTGGCGCATCTTATAATTTGTTTAGCACTTGTTTAGCTCATTGTCTGATGTAAACTGTGTTGTTATACCTCAGGCCTGGGCTATTTAAGCCGTTATTGTAGTCACTGTTATCCCTGAAAAAGCCATCACATTCGAAACATCAAATAAATTCTGAGTCATGTTTCTGCCTGTGGTTTGGTTCCCAGCCTTTTCGGTTCTGTGTCCTTTCATACAAGATAAGATATCCTCCGTGGCCTCCCTCCACATCTTCCTCTGCAGAAGCAAATAGCACATTATTGTTTGAATGTTTATGTTAGATGTGCACTGAGGTTAGCAATGCATTGAGGTAAAGAAACGCTCAAAAAATAAAGTGAAAATCTCAGTGTTATGGTATAAATTGCGTTATTGCTACCAGTTTGAGTATCAGCGGTTGATTCAGTGTAACAGCACGAGACAATTTTTCGTGTGAATATCACTGCGTTGCTGTGATTTGATGCTCAGCATCTTGCAAACTCAATTCCACAGTAAATAGACAAGAATAGAAGGCCCAACCAGACCGCTAGTTATTGATGATGTGATAGCAACCCAATCACATCCAAATATTCAATCATGCTCCTTTCTTCAAATAATTTATGTCTTTGTCAAATTATTCATATCAGAGTCTCAGAAATTCAAATTGCAGTACCACTGGGAAGACAATCTGTGAGGCAGTTATCGGAAGCAATATATTTTAAAAGTTTGATCCTGAAAAATGAATATGAAATTCAGCGTCCAATTGCTTCAGATGAATAAGATTACCCCATGGCCCCCAAGAAGTACAATACGGACCACCAGGAAGACATGACCTCCAGATAGGGAACCAGTGGCCTATTACAGAAACCTTACATATTCAGTTTCCTAATGATGTATAAAATTAAACCACCTCACCTTCACCAAAATCAGAATTAACAAAAATAATAATAAGCTGTTCAGCATCCGTATCTCTCATGGCACAGAAAGTTATGGCTGTCATTGAAATGAGAATGGTGGCAGGCTTAGATCAGGGACAACACAGCAGCTCACTGTCATGCATCCAAAATCAGAAAAGGTAACATCCAGGTGGCTGATCTCAGGGGCAAAATTGATGAGCTCTGCAATCCATTCTCCCAGGAAATTCACTAGCTTTTGCTGAATGTTGCAACTGGACGAGTGGCATCAATGGCTACAGAGTTATATCTGCTGAGCGTACTTCAGAGAAGCCAGGAAGGAAGAGAGCAGTTTCATAATGAATAGGGCAGCAGCTGCGGTCGTTTGCTCTAAAAGATCAAACGTAATCAGAGTGTACGTTTGCTTCTGAAAGCATCAAGAAAAATGCCAATGTACCAGCTTCAGAAATGACAAAGAAGACAATCGAGAGCTTACACGTTATATACATAAGAGTGATCATTGTATTAGACTGAACATGACATTTGACCTGAGGATATGCATAGAAGTGGACAAGTCAACACTACAAAGGAAACTAAGCCACTCTAGGATGAGACTATCACTGAATTCTAGTTGCCAAGGAGCTACACTTACGTCTATGATGGCGAGCATGTTATCCACTCTATTGTATCCTGTCCCAGACAAACACTTGGGGGCCCGATGCATCAGTTGCCCGGACAGTAATGTCTATGATTTGTTCTGGCAAGGAAAAGGAAATACATCTGTGTCATAATAACTACGTCATGAACTAAATCTAACACAGCATGAGAAAAGTTTTTGCACCATTATCAGACCAGAACAGACCATTAGGCAAAGTGGGTACAAGCCTCTCAGCAACAGTGTTCAGCACCAAACTGCCAATATTCCCCCTTACTAGCAGTTAAAACGCTCCAAACCCTTTTATTTGTAAGATCATAAATTTGATTCTGATATAGGCTAGTGCAGAAATGTACATTGACATCAAACATAAGTGCAATTTTTGTTTGTTTAGAATTTTCTGTAAAAGGTGTGGAGAGAGAATAAAAGCCAGATTTGTAAAATCCAAAATTATTTTGCAGTAAATGAGTCACTAGTTCTCTGGATGTACAGATAGGAAAACCCTAAGTATTCAGATCAGCTGCCTAAAAATGTAAATTTTCTCGTTGAATGAATCATTGTAAATCCACGTAAGATTAAAAAGAAAAGATATTTTAAAAACAGTTTGCCATGTTTGTTATAACTTCCATAAGTTGTAGTGATTCTTCACATTATTTATTCTCCAAGATTCTCTTAAAATGGCCAAGTTTCCCTTTACATATAACTAGGTCCCTTTATTTTATTTGGAGATGATTTGATAACATTTATACTCCAAGGGCCTCTTAAAATGGTTCAGTTTCCCTTTACAAATAACCAGGTCCCTTTATTTTATTTGAAGATGATTTGATAAAATTCTGTTTGATATA